>NW_010538461.1:16223-60434 GCF_000687285.1 Phaethon lepturus
CTTCGGCTCCCGAGAGGGACAGCGCTTTGCCCTCTGGTCTGGCTTCAAGCTTTGCCTGCTGCCATTTTCTCCTGCTGCCTTCCTGTACAATAGAGTTTCTGGATTTGCTGAACCTCTGCCCAAATACACTCCAGGGTCTGTTCCTCAAGGAACCTCTGGGAGTTGTGCTTGCTTACTTCAGAGCTAAGGTTGACTTTTAACCTGTGCATTGAGTTCAGGTTTTGAGGGATAAAATGGATCTTGTGTATCCCGTGATGGAAAACTTTGCATTCTTCCTGAAGGTGGCTTGTGTCCCCAGAAGCAAGAAACCTAAAGACAAGATGTGCCGAAGGGGAAGAGGAGAGCAAGCTATCAAGAAATGCTTTGTCCTTTGAGTTAGAGTTCCCTACAGCTCTAAGCTGGAGTTGTTGGAGTGAGCAAGTTGTGAGGCATATGGTGATACACCTCACATCATGCTGGTCCCTGCTGTTCCTACCAGGGAAGCGTTGCTGGCAAGTATGAACAACTGCTCCGGTGCTGCCTGCCTCTCGGAAGGCTTCCCGGCAGCCGGCTCTGCGGCCGGTGCTGCAGGACCAGAGCTCCCTGCTGGGGCGGCACCCGGTCCAGCCCCCCCTCCCCAGGCCCTGCTGCGGAGCTCTCCCGCACTGAACGCTGCCTGCCGCCCGAGCTCCCCGCCTCCCAGCTCTCCGGGACCGCCAGCTGCTCTTCTCTTGATGTCGACGTGCGACCCCTCGAAGCCAGCATGTCCCCCTTCGCTGTAATGGCTATTTGCTGAATAATTTATAGATTCTGTATTTTTGGCTTAGAGGCGGTGTCCTTTCCTGGAAGTATCCCCATTTGGGTTAATGGGATGCTTTAACGGTACTGGGGAGAGACTGGGATGCCGTGGAGATTCAGCTTGCTTAGCGCGGGAATTCGGGAGTTTGAGAGCAGCACAGAGGATGTGTCCAGGTATTCATTCGCCGGCCGACCAGCCACTGTCTCCCTTGACAGGAATATAGATGCAATGGTTCTTTTTCACTCTGTCTGAAATTGCTTTGTAATAACAGTAGGAGTTGGAGAGGCATTTTTATTGATTAAACAATTGAGGCTATTTATCTTTACAAAACCAAAAATATAGAGGTGTCTTTTGCTTCCTACGTATACTTTATACACATTTATTATATGCAGCTGTCTCTGTAATCAAGCTGATGTTTATGATGGACTGGCTTATAACACTGAATTGAGATGCTATAATGTGAACTGAGGTGCAAAGGAAACCTGATATAAATATGCCGAATAACAAGGACTGGAATCGAGGCAGCCCGTGAAGAAGAGGGAGGGAGGAAGGCCAGATGCTGGCTTCTTGCAGGAGATGTGTGATGCGAGTGAAGAATTACTTTTGAAACGTCTGCTCCTATGCTCTCTCCCAGCAATGCACCAGTGATTTCTAGGACATTCCCTTGATCAAACACCATTTCAGCTATTGGAAAATTTGTAGCTGCATCTGTCTCTTGACCCTTTCTGCCAATGGTACTGCATGATTGCAGAGTGTCAGTATTTCTCTGAGGCTAAGCCAGGTGACATCTGTGGTGTGTGTATATCTGTGCAGAGGAGGAGCATCTCTGATGCACACAGCTTAGGCTGCTCTGCCTTTGGCACGTAAGTCCTCTTGTTTTGTGGCTTTCTCCGCCCTCCCCCTTGCTTGGCTTATCAGTTTCTAGGTGGTACCCGCGATGTGCCAGTCCCAGAGTGTTGATACAGATCTTGTAATTTTATTTGTGTGTTTGTACTAGCTTATATGTAACTAAATTCTTGTGAATTATCTCTGACTGCTTTTACTCTTACGGGTTTCTTTTTTTTTTTCTTTTCTTTCTTTTCTCCCTTTCTCCAAGTGGGCACATGAGCCTTTCTCTGCAAACAGGAACGTGTGTGTGATGGAGCTTGGATGCCTTTAGGCATGTATGGACTTTCTGAGGTCAGCCACTGAATACGGTTTGTGTAACCTTTTCCAGCAGTCAAATATGAGAGCTCTCTCAGCTGTGTGTCTGACTCGATCTCTAGCTTTGGGCTGGCAAAAGGGGCTTATTTTGGCAGGTCTGCATTGTGTTGCCAATAGCAAGTGTCTTTCATGGGCTGCGTTTCTCCTTTTGTTTCATGCTTACAAGCTCCTGTACCTGCCTTCCCAGGAAAGGGAATGCAGTCCAGGAAGGGACCCAAGCCTTACCAAGAGTGAGGGAGTGACTGGTTTGTCCAGATAGTAGTGAAGCATCTTGAATTTGACTGAATTATTAAGCGATCATTTAAATTTCAACACTTGATACTGGGTTGGTTGTTACGGTTCTTTAGGGCTTCTTTAGGAAGCTGTGGCATACAGATTGGAGAGAAACCAGTTCAGCATGAAATGCCTTTGTAGGTGTGTTTGTTTATATGGTATCTTAGGTGCACAATATGTCTGTGTATGCCACAGCCACCTTCATCTTGAAGAAGTGGAGGCCTTGGCTGAAAACACTGTGTGTGTGGCACATATGTATGCGTTGCTCTGTTCTCTCTGTGTGATGTGTTGAAGGAATATTGGATGTAAGCCCAGATGGGGACCTTATGAGACACGCAGTCCCTGTAACCACAGGTACCTGCCTTGGTAAAACTTAGCAAGCACCACCTCAAAGCTGCTATTGTTTTTTTACCCCGTGTTAGTGTTTGGGAAGGCTATTCTAGATCCTTGCTGCTCTAATGGATGGCAACGCCTTCAGAATGGCAGCCTAAATTCATTCAAAACTTGCTTAGCCCCATTAGTTTTTGTGTCATTATTATCCTTGGAGATAAACAGTCATACAGAGGAGTCGTCCACCGAACTAATCTTAATCTGTAATTGTGCAGTAATGTGTGCATCACAGTAGCATGTGTGTGCAAGTTTACTTGTGTTGGGTTTTGCTTGAGGGTCCCTGTCAGCATGAAGTAAAAAAGGTGCCCTTGCCACTTCTGCTTTGCAGGGCATGATTTACATTTCCACAGAGTCCTTATTCAAAAGAACTTGTCAAACTTTCCCAGGTTAAAATGATAATGAAGAAAAACAAATACAATATATAAGAAAGAGGTATCTTCTGAAAAAAGCTCTTGAATGGAAAATGTCTTTTTTGATGTGACAAGCTTGTGTGAGTGTGTGTGAAGTAGTATCACAGCTTTGATTTTTTGCATGGTTTAAAAACAATCAACTTTGTCATGTCCTAGAAGTGAGGAAAGGAAATGAGATCAGTAGAAAGAAAGAAGCATGTTTGCTGCGTTGGCTGGAAGCTGGTTGACTTCCGTCAGAGGGCCTGAGGGACAGTCAGTCATGCGCTTCATGCACCTGGCTGCGGCTTTTGAGGCCTAAAAAAAGATGGCTGGGAAAACGTCATCTTCCTATCTCCAACCTTTGAGAATCTTTTTCATTTGAATGTTTTCATAAAACATCTTCAGCAAGCAACGGTGTGGTCAGGCCCTTAGGGCATGGCAAAGGGTGGCCGGAGCGGCCACCTGTCCTGGCTGTGCTACATTCAGCGTGGAGAGAGCATGACTCTGGGTTGGTTTTGCTGGTTGGTTGGTTGTTTTTGTTTCTTAAATCTCGTGGTCGTATGAGGATTTTTATATAGTTATTTTAACTGTGTATGATTAATGCCGGTATAGGCATTGGCTCAGTAATGGGTGAAAAAAGTCCCTTGCCACAACAAAATTGTGAGTACTTCTGTCCCTCAGTTTCGTCTGGGTTGAGCCAGTCCTTCCTTGCACTGTTTTCCCACCTCTGGTATTCATTTAGTGGGGCACAGAAGAACCAGGATGGTTTAAGTGACGTATGTGTGTGTGAGGTCGAGGGCCAGCTCTAGAAATCGGCTGGTGGGGGGCTGAGCGGGGGTGCCAGCAGCCGCCCTGTGAGAGGGGAGAGGCGGAAGCTGCCGTTTGGCTTTCTGTGGCTGCTGGTGGAGGTTAGGGCACCGGCCGCCTTCTTCCTGCAGTGGTCTGGGGTTTATCGAGTCGTCTTCACGCCGCTGCGGTGTCCCTTGATTCCAGTCTTGCTATGTCTGCCTTAATTGGGTACTGCAGCAGTTATCTATGTTAAAATAAATGAACTTTTTACTGCAAAAGGGGAAAAGAAGAAAGACAGATGATCCCTCAGCAACAGCTGTTTGGAGAAAGAATCCCACAGAAGCTGCTTCCTTCACTAATTAGAAGTCTCGTTTCCTTTAGGAAGGATAATGTCTACATTCTTGACTCCTGTTCTTACTTCTAATTACTTCTTGGAGAAATGAATAAAGACACTGTTTCATATGTTTTACTTAGAGTTACTGAGGCAGAGAATGTTGGGTGGTAGTGTCTTCTGGAGATGGGAAGGAAGAAAGAATGAAATAAAGATGTCAGGTGGCACTTTGAGGAAAGGGGGGTTGTGTTTATTTCAGCAAGAGCTGCATGAGCACGGGGCTGGAAGCGGTGGTAGAGCTGGTATGTGGGATCTTCTGGGCCTCTGGGGAGAGGATGCTCTTCCTTAGAGAGGACGAATCTGTGACGAACGGGTACTTGTGGCAGATCGCATTGCGAGATCGTGGCCGGCCGGATGGGTCAGCTGCCACGCCAGAGAGCAAACAGTTCCCTTTCCTGCAGAGGGGCTTCTCTGCGCAAATTTAGTAAAACAGAGCGGTGGTTGTTGCGGTAGCGGTGCCCAGCCGGTGGGAATGCGTGATGCTGGGCAGAGGAGCCTGTTTCTCCCCAGCGGGCTGCGGGAGAGAGGTTTAAGGCGGAGCAAGCAAATGTCGAACCTACCTATGCGTGAAGTTGGGTTTAGGTTTACAGAGGTGTCACTGAAATCGGGGAAGCTGCAAGGAGGTTTAAAACAGTCGCTGAAAGGAGCCTGTTGCAGGCTGTGGTGGGTGGCAGTGAAGTGAAGGTGCAGCAGTTCTGCAAAACAGCCGCTGTGGGAGGGAGGAAGGTGAGTCACGGTGAAGGCACCAGAACCGGCGCGGCGGCGGCGTGCGTGCGTGCGAGGGGCTCGCCGCTTCGCCTTAGGGCTCAGCCTCCTCCCCTGCGGCTCGAGGCTTGTTTCCGAAGAAGGAACCAAATGGAAATAAGCCCAGATACCTCCATACGCAACTGTCACCACTTACAGGGGGAATTAACTATGTAAACTGCTTCGGGGCTCTGGCTTAGTGATTACAATACAGGGGGGCTCCACAGGTGCTGTTTGATATCTGGTGAATGGAGCAACTGTTTGTCAGAAGTTTTTAGTAAATTCATCACAAAACAAATGCTTAGAAAAGTGAAATGTTAAAGCTAAAATTCTAGAAGACAGTAAATATGCTAGTTTGGCATCTTGTAAAAAAGCATGCTTTGATTGTTTTCCATTAAGAAGAAATTTTGTTTTGAAATGTTCTTCATCTTTTTATTAAGGTTATAAATATTGACATTGGAACAAAGCATTTTATTCAACCTGAAACAAACAATTCTGTCTTTTCCTCGATAGCTGATGAGCAGTCTGTGAGGCGTAGGGCATCTCCCGCGGGCTGGAGGGGCTCCCCCGGATGCTTGTGCCGCTCTCCGGTGGAAGAGGCACACGGGGGTTCGTCGGTGTGCAATGGTGGTGGTTCGAGCAAAACCCCTCTGTCTCTGCTGAGCTTTTTAAAGCCTTGAGCAGATGTCAGTTTGCAATCCAGCAATTCAATTACTCTGGGCAATAAATTTCAAGGTAAGTGTTGGAATCTCCATCGCTTGAAGTGCCAATGTTTTTCTTTTTTCCCCTGGTCTTCGAGGTAGTATCATCAGCAGTGGAAGTAATGAAGCCTGGTTTCCTATGGATTCCTTTCTCATGGTTGGATTCTTTGATAACTAAATAAGTGTGAGCTCTGACTGAATGCCCTGGCCATGGGAAAAGCTTCAGAAAAGCTGTATTGTGTGTAAATTCTCTAATAAGACATGAGGTTGCATTGCATCCTGCCTGTCCGTGAGGATGCTGAGAGACTGGCTATTGTCTGTCAGCTATTTTTGTGAAACTAAGTATTCGAGGGAGCTGGCTCTGTCATATGTGGCTGCAGGTGGCTAGTGGGTTCATTTATGGTTGTTGGAGGCTGACAGACAGCTGCTCAGGGGAGCTTGTTTCCATGGGAAAGCAGGTTAGAAATCTAGATGGTTAAAGAACAGTTTGGAAGAGTTACTTTTGATGTGACCTCTGCAGAGTCAGTGACACCATTTCTGGACTCTGAGAGGAGGAAGGAGCATTTTTTTCCCCTTGGGAGCTGGTTTCTTCTGGGAGTGTGTGAATAAACATGTCCATTAACACGGTGACAAACAAGACTTGGCGTGCAGGGTGGGTGAACATGGTACTTAAATTAAAACTGCTAGTTAACCATGACCAGTGGATGGGATTTAAATGCGTCTGTTCTTGTGTTTGGCGAGTACCATATCCGCGGTTACCAGAGGGTTAGTTAAATGGCATGCAGTATATTAAAAAATGATCCATTTCTCCACTGTAGACGCAATCTTCCTAAAATCACTTTACCTTTTCAGTGTTAGTCATTTTCAGGAGTGTGCTTAAACAAAAGCAGTAATGAAAAGTGTATGTGTGTCTGGGCAATAAGAAGGAAGAAGAGTGAAATACGTATTTCATCTCTCGCCTAGGAGCCATACAGATGAGTTCCCGTCTGCGAAACCTGTGGTTTGCCAGATGAATTCCCCCGGCTCTGAAGCTGATGGGATGGTGCTGGCGTTTTCTAGCTTTGATGTTTAGCAACCAATGAAGAAGTAAAAATTGGGGGGGGAAATCAGTATGGGAGAGCAGAGTGACAAGTCTTTCTGCACAAATAACAAGTGATAAGTTGATGACTGGTAGCCTAGGTATGCAATTAACACAATTGGTTAAATTAACTGATGGCAGAGATCTCCTTTATGTAGACGATTGCCTCGAGTCTTTATGCCCTTTCTGAAGGCTTGCAGGGAACAGCTGTGGAGGATAGACATCTTCAGAAATTAACGGTGACTTTCAAGCAGAATAGACGATTAATGAGAATTTATTGCTCTTGATGGACAAATGAAGCACCTCCAGTTTTCTTGTGAGTGATGTTCAGCTTTCTTTTCTCCGGTAAATGATTCAGCTGCTCAAACTTTCCTAAGAACGATTAGAGGTAAAGAGAGGGGAGAGATGGGAAGAACTGGCCCCTCTCAGCTTGATTTATTATCTAACTCTTTTGTAACAAGATTTCCAGTGTTGTAAAATATTAAATACATCCTTATATTCAATATCACATTTTGATACATTTCATGCCTCATTTGCT
The DNA here is from genome assembly GCF_000687285.1 of Phaethon lepturus. Lineage (NCBI taxonomy): Eukaryota > Metazoa > Chordata > Aves > Phaethontiformes > Phaethontidae > Phaethon > Phaethon lepturus. Next base: position 23,498 of record NW_010538461.1, read on the forward strand.
ACTGGAGTCAAGGACAACTTCACATTTTTCATGGCACAAGGCCCAGATTTGTCTATTTATTTATTTTTAATCACTACATTTTTCTTTTTTTACCTGTATCAATTTGGATTAAATCTTGGCAACCATAGCAACCTATTCCACTGGGTGGTTTCAGGTCTCCAGAACGTGGGAACTTTTTGGCTTGGCTTATCCCCCATGGGCTGCTGTGCAGTAACCATCTACAGAGATCATGGTTAGTAAGGAATGGATGAGAGATGGTTTTGTGCTGAATGCTAGACTGAGGCAGGCAGCTCTGTCTGTCACCGGCAGTGTCACTTTTAAACAAAAGGCTATTTTGTTTAATAGCTCACATGATGTAATGAGGGGGATTAAGCGAAATTTGCTGCCACAGTTAAAGGAAGATGCACGTAACTCCTGTTAATTAGGAAGGGTTTGGTATTTGTCTTTGCCTTGATTTGTGTGGGAGTTTTTTGATTATTGCTTCTCACATTGAGCAACAACAGCTGAATCCTGTTGCCTTCTGTATCGAGTCACCAGTATACAGTGACTCTGCTTCTGCAGGTAGGGATGGCAGCCTGGGATGTGGCATAGACAGTGCTGCATCTTTGTAATCAAAACACGGACCCGGTACTATTTCAGTTGTTGGACTTTTAAATTCCCATGTTAAGCCAAGGTGTTTCTACAGGACTGCTTCAACATCTGGGCTCTGTGGAGGCTGAGTGGTGGTGTGTCTGTGTTAGCTAGGGGTTAGATTTCTTTGGGGAGAGCTCAACTCTCGTACACATACCTCGCCCTTGATCCATCCCACTTACCTTCGCTGAGGCATCTCACCTCCTTCTTAAGTCAACGTCGAGGAATTGGACTGTGTTCCCTCTGGGGGTGAGATCTCAGATGTGAGTCATCCTCCTGGGCTCAGGGTGTCTGACTTTCTCTTTACAAAATCCTACTTTTTTTCTTCCTACTGGCAAGGTGACTCCATTTTTTTGCCTAAGAAAGTACAGGAAGAGACATTTGCAAGTAACTGGAGCTCGAGAAACTCTGCCTAGAAATAAGACAGACGTTCTTGAACAGTGAGAGTAATTAGAAACTGTAATATCTCCCCTAAGGCTTGCGGTCAATTGTCCATGAATGGCAACTTTACATTGTGATTGGATGCTTTTCCTGAAAGATGTGCTTTAGTTGAAATTGGAATGAGCTCAAGAAGGCCCATGGCTGGTTGTTTTGGAAGGGGGCCTGGACAACCACAGGGGTCCTTGCTGATCTGTAAGTGGGAGCTGGTTTAGAAAAAGAATCCAGTGTTCACAGCTTTTTTTTTTTTTTTTTTTCAACAAGCTCCTTTGAACTGTTCCAGCTTTGCCACTGAAGCCAAGTTCCTGAAAGAATGGCCATGAGAGTTAGGCTGGATGGAAGATTTTGCAGCTAACCTGTTGGTGGTGTTGCCCTTCCTGTTCTCAAGAGCTCACATCTTTCACAAGTGGTCAGCACCCAGAAACCAAATCCTTTCAAGTTTAAGTGATAACATCTCCTAATGGGCAGGCACTTAGCTGCCTTTAGGGACAGGTAGTCACCAAGGCATGGTGCCCTAAATGAGTGACTTTGAACCCTGGGTCACTGGCAAAAGCGTCTGTGAAAGATGAGGGTTTCACAAATGATAAACACACAGATTTTCTCCATAGGAGAGCTTGTGTCTGTACTGGAGAACTTCTAAGAATTTGGATGAAGAAAGCTTCAAAGCCCTTCTTTTTAAATGAAAGTATCAATAGGCGTCAGGGGCCTTATTAGTTTAGGGGCTCTTAAAAAATCCCACTCGGCACTTATCTGCCTCTTTTGGTGGCTGATATCCTTTGAAAATTTGTCCCAAAGGACCTGAATGACTCCTGAAAATGGAACTGGCGCTTCTAAATTACCTGGTTGCCTGAAAACAATATTCGTAGCATTGTTTTTTTCTAATAGCCACGTCAATTAAAAGCCTTTCTGCATCTTTCTGTTGGCAGGCCCTTGTGTACGGTAGGGAGTGCAGGAGTTTCACCCAGGCTGCTTTTTATGATTCCCATGCTTTGCAAATGAAACAAAATTTAGTGAGGGAACCTGTCTTTGTTCCCCTCCTTCCCATACAGCAAACTAATTGAAAACAACATGAATGTTAATGATGCATTTCACATTTGGAAGTTAGAGGGGTGATTAATATATTGTATGTTGTATATTAACACCTTCTCAGGGGCATAATGAAGACAAAATATATGCTCTGAGATGAGGTTGTTTATTTCGCGGTGTGTTTCCTGTGTTCCACCATCCCTTTTCACGTTGAAATACAAGCTTTCCAATCCAGAGGGTTTTGTTTCAAAGCATAATTTTAAACCAATCAATAAACTTTTATGTCTTAATCCTTTTTTTCCTTCCCCTTTTGATTGGATAGCTGAAACAAAATGCCCAAAGTGAACGGAGATGTGAAGAAGGCAGGGAGAGGAAAGAAAGGCAAGGAGGAGGATGTGAAAGGCCAGTGGTGTGACAGGTTTCTGAAGCTGTTTCCTCTTGAGGTTGGTGAAAATGATCTGTTATTGGAGAGAAGGATAACAAAAAGTAACCTGCTAGAGTCCAGGGAAAGCTTTTCTCCACTCCCCTGCTCTGTGACTGATCACTGTCTCCAGAATCCTTATAATACTTTTTTTAATTATTGTGATAGATTGCTCTTGTGAAGTCACTGGCATGGCTGGAGGCTGAAGCTTTTGATTAATCTGCAAGACAGTTGGATGCACTGAGCGCATGCATGCGACAAGCCAAGATCAGTCTCCTCTGTCCTCGGTTGGTACTGGCACAACAACCGCTGTCTTGACCGGGCTGCTGTGAGCCGTGACTTCTGGAGCGCCTGTGCACACCCCTCCTTGGGCTTGCCCACCTACCCTTCAAAGGCACGTCTCCTTCCAGAGTGAAGCTGGGACTTGGGCACTGTTGTGGCTAAGGGAATTTGGCCCCAGCCTTGCTGACTGTCCCGGCTTCTTGCCTATGCCACATTTCAAAACCTCTTTGCTTCCAGGAGGTCTTTGAACAGCGCAGGGCTTTCTCTGCGGCAGTGATCACGGGCCAGGTAACCTGTCTTTGGCACAGTAATGTCCAGCGTCAGTGTAGCTGGCACCGAGCACCTGACTTACAACCCTTAATACAGCCTTGGGGGAAGTTTCAGCTGAGCCGTGGATGAGCGGCGGTATCTTGCTCACTCTGCAGCTTTGCATTCTAAGAGAGTTCAAAAGTTGCCAACTTTGTGGGTTTTATTGCAGATGCTTGAATGGGCTCGCAATTTTAACAGAAAGTTGCAGTTCCTGGAGTCCTGCGTCTTTCATGCTACATCTGCTTTCCTTTTCCAAACCAGAATAAGTCTCTTGTGCCCTAGGGTTTGTTTCACCAACAACAAGCCTGGTCAGAAACCAGAAAGAAGTTAAGAATGCCAGATAATATGGGTTTGATAATATGGGTTTGGGGGATTGTTACTTTTAGTGTGGTTTTGTGTAGTGACATTGGAATTGTTTACTTTGCTTGTGGTTTTGGCCAGGGTCATTTTTGATGGAAAGGCATGCAATTTTTTGGTAATAAAGTATGTGTCCAGTTCAGTGCCTAGATGGGCTCACATGGAAGTCTGGCATCCGTTGAACTTCTCATAAATCTTCAGGGTCAGTGAAATTGTAACTTGAGAGGGCCTCTTAAGCCCTTCAGATGGGGAGGCAGGACATTGGTGTTGCATGGCTTGAGAATCAGACAATGCAAGAGAAGTCAGCAGGTCCACAGCCACCTGATGGATCAAAACCTCAGCACCAGTTGGTGGCTGAAGCTGAGTCTGGAATCTCTTAGCCTTTCTGGCTAGTCCAGAGAGCAGAGCCTCACAACTCATGCAGATCACTTCAGCCACTGTCTGTGAGTAGGCGCTGTGTTCACCGCTCCTGTGGTCGCATGGACTCCCTGAGGACCACAAAAGGTGATGAGCATCTGCATATTTGGGACCTCCCACAGTCGTAAGCTCTGCAAAATGACTATTTAGCAAGATCCATGCCTTTTGCTGTAATATTGTCGTCGTAGGTGGAAGCATGTGGTGGTGGCTGATTATGTAAGTCACTCCAGGAAGGGAAGGAGATCACGCGAGCTGTAACACGTCTATAATTAAGTACAATGAATGGCTATAAAACAACAAACACTTTTAAATGCCGTTCTTGGCCACAACTGAATTATTTTTCTCCTTTGGCAAAGTCATTAAAGGGGAAGGCGGGGGAGGGGGGCAACGTGTATGTATCAATCCATTCTGTGTGCGTTTGAAACCTTTTTTTATTATTTTTTGATGAATGAAAATTAAAGTCTGAGAATGGGTAGAAAGTCTCAGTGAGAACAGCTGAGTTCCTCCAGGCTGTAGGCAGCCCTTTATTAATAGCACCTGGCACTGCTAGTCCCACTGGTTGGGTGATAAAGAACCCCAATTCTGATGTGTTTTTCAAAGGGGGGGGGGATCAACCCACAGTAATTACGACTTTGCAAGTTCAGTATTTATCGACTTTCTGAATGGTGATGAATGGAAATGTGCTTTATTTATTAAAACACGAAAATTTTTTTTGTTGTTCCAGAACTTGATACATTTTTCCTGTTCTTGCTACCCTCCAACCCTTTTTAGCTGCCTTTAAGCATGTGCTTGCATGAAACCAGCTCTGTCTCTGTTTTGTCTGAAATGATAGTAGGCTCAAATTAAGGCCCTCAAGCTTCTTGATGGCACGTTCTACCTGATTTGCTTGGCTCCGTCTCCCTGCCTTAGGAGCAGTATCCTGTGGCTGTGTATATGATCTTACCCTACTGTGTCTTGGCTGTATCTTAAACGGCTTCCTTGTTTGGGTCTAATTAATCTTCCATTAGTAACGCGATCCAAAAGGTACAGCTACAGATTTCAGTAATCCTGTACAGAAAGATCTGAAATTTAGAGTGATGGTACCAAGAAAAAACATGTCCTCTTTCAGGATTGTGTAATAGAACAATTTTATCCTTCTTTTGTAATTTCCAGGCCAGCTGTGGTAGGAGGCAGGATTTACTGCTCCTCTTCTCTGGCACACAGGGTTGTTCCGCTGACCTTCTGCTCTAGCAGACATTCGAACCTGGACATAAATCTGGGGCTATTGCTTCTCCCAGTCATCTGGGTGATCTCACTGCTGCCTTGTGCTCACTGTTGCATATCTGTCTGTCTGCCTGCCTCTCCTTTTGTGCTCAGATCCCAATTTCTGGGGGGTCGTGGAGTGGTGTCCTTGCTTATCTGTGGCTTGCAGAGCACTGGAGAGACCCATGAGGAGGAGGGTTATACTTTCACAGTGGGGGCAGCATATCTGGTGTGTCACCTGGTGTGGCCTGAGCAAATCTTGCTGGATGTGGGAACATGGATGAGGGGTAACTGGCTGAGGCTGGGTTACAGTGGGCTGGAAAAAGGAGATGGTGCAGGAGCTGCCAAGGCTTGGGTATCATCTGTATCCTTGAAGTTAATGATTATTTCCTATAAGGGAAACCATTTTAAAGGAGGGAGTATAAGGTCCTGAATTGCTCAGCTGCTCGTGGTCAGAGATTTCCCAATGCTCTTTCTCTGGCACAGTCGGTGACCATCCTTCTCTGCTCTGGAAGCGTCTGTGTTATGTTGGCCTGGATTCCAGCTCTCAAAAGCCCGTCAGGATTGCTGATGGCATTGCTCAATGATCTTGAGAAGATCAGATGGGATGATCTGATGACTGCATCAGCAGTTCAGGTGTGCTGGAACGGTCAGGCAGGAGCCATAAGTGATTGCTCTTATAACTATTCACGTACAGAAGTTTCTGTTTTACTCCTTGATGCATTAGCGCAGAGTCACTCCAAACTGTCATAATCCATAAGTGCGAGTCCTCATGTACAACCTCTTTAGCAGACTCCAAGAGCTGCTTCCGGAACAATAACTCAGGTAATAAGGAGTCTCTAGGTTCAGCTTAGTAATAGCTTGTAATGACTCCCAAGGAGTGATTTCAGCCTCCATAATCCTCCTAGCCATACCCACCTTCTACAGTAGTGTCTGTGAGGAACCATACCTGCGTCATGAGCAACCTTGTTCCTTGTTGAAAAGCTGAATGCAATGGTGGGGAGCAAAGGTACAAATCGGGGGCGGCGGGATGTTCTGGGAGATGGAGCAGTGTGTGGTTTTTGTCACGGAGTTGGGCACAGTGTGTGGGAAACAGCACTGGGGCATGGAGGAGGCAAAGGGGACTGGGCTGGCTGGCTGAGCAGGTAAGGACACAGACTTGAATGTCATTTTAGAAACCTTGATCAAAAGAATTCAGACTCGGAGACTGTTAAGACCAGGATGAAGGCTCAGATCAATAGGCTTTGAATGAATTCGTATAAAAAGGAAGAATTTGGTTTTGACTTTGTAGGCACACTGCAGGAGAATCTAATCCATTGTCCCCGAAGGAGTCGTTCCAGCCCTACTCTTCAAGATATGCAGGGATTTTAAAACCTGCCAGGTTTTAGTGGGGTTGGAAAAGAAAAGAAGGTGGGGGGGAGGCAAAAATGAAACCACAAATGTTCACAATAAAACAGTGATAGAAATGGATATAGACGGGGAAGAAGAGAGCATCTGAATTTAGTCTCAGGAGACCAGTAACTTCCCAGGGCATTTTTGGCTGTTCTCAAGTCTTGTGCCTGTGTGCTGCAAAGGCCTGTGCAGGCTGAGGTCAATCCAGCGTTGGGATTTTGGCATATTTTGGTGTCAAGCCCTGTGATTCCCACCCAGGCAAATGCTTGGGTGCCCCCCACCTTTCAAAATAAGAGTTGTCAAAGCCCAAAAGCCAGGCACAGAAGTGAGCTCTCTGATGGCGAGCACATGCCTAAATGTTTTGCTGGAGCAGGGCCAGTGTGCCTTGCATCTTGTCAAGTCAAGCTTCTACAAGCTTATGTTCTGCAAACAAATAGGTTTTCCACCTTGAAGCTGAGCTCTGTGTGTGTGCGTCTATGAGAAACTTAGTTTTTTTCAAATAGTGATATTTCTTTTTTCTGTGGTACTTCATGGCTCTAGCTCCCAAGTCCCCTTACAAAGGGAATTACAACCTTGTCAGCATATGGATATGTTGCTGTGCACCCTGAGAAAGAGTTGAAGGCATCTTCTCTTCATGTAGCTGATAAGGAGTCTTTACAAGCAACATTTGAATCCATGTTGGGACTTCCAGGCAAGTATAAAGCATAACTGAAAAGGTGTTTTTGAAGCTCATTTGGATAGATCCATGCAGTACCAAGGCAAGAAGACCTAGTAGGGAATACTTCCAATTTTATAGAGCGGGAAATAGTGGGAAGAAGAGGTAGTGAGTTATTTAAGGATAGGGAACAGGGCAGTTGCAGAGCTAAAAATGGATTTCTGGAGTACCAATTCAATAGACCAAACGCTGTGTGTGTTATCTTTTACAGGCTCACTAGCAGGCACAAACATGTACCCACCCACACAGTTTTAATCTCAGTTGCTGTGTCAGACATTGCTGATGGGTGAACCCTGAAAACTCCATGAGGCAATTTTAGAGGCATTGCCAAAATTTCCCTGGCTGTTAGTCTAAGTACGTCCGCCCCTTGGGTCTACCAAACTGAGCTGGGAACCCTTGGAGAAGCATCTGTTATTTCTAGCAGCTGATTTCCTGGGAAGTGGATTCCCCCGCAGACTGTTGAGCTGTGATTTTGTCCCTTCCGGTCCCATACACAGCCGAAAATGGGAAGAAAACCATGAAACTCATGCCTCTTCCTTGTGAGCATGCAAAAATCTGAGTCCCATTTTGATGGGGCATCTAGAGCACGCAGGTGAGACTAGATCTTCTTTGTACTTGCCCAAACCTGCCTTGTTGGCAGATGGATCAGGTGCCACCAAACCAAAATCATGTCTGAGTGCAGTGACATTACTTTGATTTTTTTTTTTTTTTTCTTGGACCTCCTGGACTCCTACAGAGTCCAGATACTGAAAAGTCCAAAGAAAGAAGTTTGGTAGCTACATTTCATGAAATCTTGTCTGTAATGTTTTTTTGTTTGTTTGTTTTAGTGGGAGGATGGGATGTTTCAGGGCTTGCAGTGTTATCCAGTGATTTCAGTTCAATGTCCTGTCAACCATGGGCTCCTTTTGTGAATCTGGACAAATTTTTTTTGCCTCTGAGTCTCAGTTTTCCCATCTGCAAAGTGAGGATGGATAATCATACTGAGGGCTTGTGAGGAGCACCATTATGTGAAGCTGGGCTGAGGAGAGGTCCCTGCATCTGTTGCCTTCTGACTCCTGCTGGTGGCAAGTGTAGGGTCTATTTGGACATGGCTGTTTAGAGAGGGCTACTTAGACTCCTCTCTAAACCTCAGCAAATCTGCTGTGGCATAGCACACTACTTGACAGCCATTACCACCAAGCTTTGATACTCTATTTACACATGACAGAAATGAATTGTAGACACAGCGGATGACTAAACAGATTAGTTACCATGTCGTTAATTACCTTCATCCCAGCACTGTTCTGGATGATGCTCTGAGGCAGAACAGTGATCCGACGACACCAATGCTGTGTTGCCTGTCCTGTGCTGTCAGCGGGAGAATGATCAGAATCGCTTGAACTGGTAGATCACCGGTGACTGCTTTTGTTTAGTGTGAGAGAGGTCGTCTCTCTAGAAGAAAGTTGGCTCGTATAACCCAGGTAGTTGCGTTTACAGTGAACTGTTGGCATTGTTGGTTTTGGAGTGACTTTCATATGTCCTGTCCTACTGTGGAGGGGAATAGGAATGGCTGAGCTGACTGCACCACAGGACAAAAAGCCCTATGAAATTTGATGGAGATGAGGCTGTTGGTAAAAGTTGTTATCTTCTCATTTTACTAAATATTAGTCTTTTCTGTGAGCACTGGCTAAAACCTTAAGCTGTGAAGTCTTGATGGCAGCAACTTCTAGTGAGCACAGCACTGCATTGTGGGGGCTGGGCTCTATTTTGGGTTCCCCTCCTGACTTTCATTTGCTGCGCAGAGCAGGGCTTCTCTTGGTTTGGATGACAGGAGCACAGTATTTGGGGACAAGGATTTTATCTGGAGCCTCAAGGATTTAATTTGGAATGCTGCTGTAGTTCAAATAAATGACCAAGTCCAGCTAGGCAGAGGATCAGGGTGTGGGTTTGCTGAGGTTAGAGAGAGGGGAACACATTCCAAATGCAGCTGGAAAAATGCTACTCCGGGTTTCCAGCCTCTGGGTTATTCCTGGTCAGAGCTAATGATGATATACGAGTCTTACAGAACACTCGTCATCCTGAGACCTTCACTGAAGAGGTCTGCAACATTATTCTCACTAGGTACAGGTGGTAAAATTAATGCATTAAGAGAGAAAATAGGTTAGCCAAACAGTAGAACCGGGGATGAAATCCGGGTGTCCTGAAACAGTGCCATGCTTTGCCTACTAGGAGCCATTGCCTTTTCCAGCTCTTGGACTTTGCTGGTGCTTTGATTACTAAGTCAAGCCCTGCTGTTTTGGAAGGTCAGCAAGCTTATAACTGTTGTTCATGCATACTTGCTTGCTTGTCTGTTAGCTTCAGTGAGACCCTGTAAAGCACTCTTAACCCTGTCTCCCAGCATCTGCTGTGTCCTTACAATGACAAAAACAAACACAAGTTTATCATCATCATCTTCCTTCTGCTGAGCAGCTGCTGTGAATACCACATGCCAGTGCTTTAACTCACATAAATTGTTTACAAAGCCTGGGCAGAGGTGTTGCAAATTTTTCTAGAGCTTTTCTGGGGGATGTGAGAGCTTCTGCAGCACTCTAAAAAGCCCTGGAAAAGAGTGGGGCCCCGTGGATGTTTTGGGGCATGGCCCTGGGCTCTCCATAGGGTCGCATCTCTGCGTGCAGTGCTGTCTTGTCCCGTTCTTTGCTAGGCTGCAGGCACACAGGCATCCCTTTTCTTATTTCTGGCTCTGGGGTAATCTGGGTTATAATCCCCAGATTAGTATGGTCAAGCCAAGTTTAGGGGTTGAATTATATCAGTGGGAGAGTCCAACACATTGGCTGCTCCTGAAACGCATCTATATTCCTTTCTCTCTGTGGTTGCTGTCCTAGGGTGCAGAGCAGCTTTGTGTCCTTCTGCCTTTTCTCTGTTCCCTGCCCTGTGGCTCTCAGCTACGAAGAGTTGAAGCCTGTTTCTTGCAGCTTGTGGGTTTTTTCTTTGTCTTTTTTTTTTTCTATTTTATTTCCCTCTGCATGGATCCTGATAAGCTGTTTTGCACAAACACAGATATCTGCCAAGTGTGTACCTGGCTCTCTCCCTCCTCTCTGGCTGCAGCTAACGCTGTGCCACTGCCATTCTCACTCAAGCACATGTGTTGACCATGGGCATTTTTCTCATCCCCCAGGTTCTCGGCCCTCTCCTCTGCCGTACGCTGTGCAGGCTGGCTGTGGGCATCTCGGTTGGTTTGATTTGAGCTTCAGTTTCTCTCCTTCATATAATTCTGCTGCTTCTGCTCTAGTGCCAGGGTGAACGTGTTGGGCCATGAGGCAGCCGGGCACCCAACAAGGAGGGGTGGATAAGCACCAGTGGGAGCAGGACCCTGCCGAAAGTAAAAAAAAAAAAAGTTGGGAAACTCCTGCTGCATTGGACAGGAGTTCATGCTACGCTCCTACCAGAGTCCTCTCCAGGAGCAGCCCCTTCCTGATCCGCTCTTTTCCTTGGCTTCCCCTCGATTGCTTGGTGCAATTCAAAGGTGTTGGCTCTGCTCCCTCAGTTTCTTCCTCGCTCCAGGGAAGAGTTGCGTCTCTCGGCTGTGCAGGCAGTCTGCCACCGCTGCAGAGAGCCCGGACTGTGTAGGTGGTTGCCTCTCGCCTCTGCTGGAGCGCAGAGCCGGAGGCGTGTGGGGGAGAGAGGGCTCTGCACCCCTCCTTTGTACTCCGTGACTCCCTGGGTTTGGCGCCGGTGAACTCACCCTCCTGAGATGTTAATGTGCAGCACACAGATGGCCTGAACAGTTTGGGGAGCAGACTCTCTTCATTTGTGTAAAGGCAAATAGGTTTTGAAGTGACTAAACTGCTATGGCAATAGTGACATGGGAATTCAGATTTTTTTGAGGGTTTGTTCTTAGGCTTGGTTCCTTCAGTTGCAGTTAGAGGCTTTGGCAACGTGAGAGATCCTCTGCACGTTTGCACTTCGCCGGTGGCATCCTGAGCCGCCTCTGACTGCAGCGGCTCCCGTGGGTTTGCTCTGAACTGTGGCATTGTGTCACGGTTTGTCCCACGTCTGCTGATAGTCACTTGGAAGGGGCTCTCTATTGGGAACCTTCTTGTTCATTAAGGAGTTTATCAGTTGAAAAAGTCACTGGGATGGAACGAGCTATTTCTGCCCTGCGGAAAATCCCTGCCGTTTATTTTGTGAGCTAAAGGTCAACTTGGCAATATCCTGCTCTGAACTGTGGCATTGTGTCACGGTTTGTCCAACGTCTGCTGATAGTCACTTGGAAGGGGCTCTCTATTGGGAACCTTCTTGTTCATTAAGGAGTTTATCAGTTGAAAAAGTCACTGGGATGGAACGAGCTATTTCTGCCCTGCGGAAAATCCCTGCCGTTTATTTTGTGAGCTAAAGGTCAACTTGGCAATATCCCCTATTTAGATAAAATATGAAACCTTCACTTCTCTGCTGTAAGCCTATGCTTGTTGGACCACTTTTCGGGATTTTGTCCTGCTTGTGGGAGGGAGCAATGGGTCGGGGGGACTCTGGTGCTCTTTAGGTTTCTTGCTAAGTTGGGGGCTTTACTCACACGCCTACCATACGCGCCAAGATTGCTGCTGCCGACCGTGAGCTGATTAAATGCGATGCATTGAAGTTAAAGAGAGCTTGAGATTACCACTGCAGCTGTGATCGGCTGACAAGATGTGGCACAGCCCAAAATTCTAGTCAGGCTAAAATCAAATTAAAGTTTCCCAGCATGATATTTTAGGAGGGGAGAAAAAAAATTAAAAAGAGATGGAAAAAGAAAAACCCAAAACAAAAAAACCCCCCACAGAGTTCATCTGGTGGATGGAGTTACATTAAGCGAATGGAAATTAAAGGCTTTTCATAGAGATCTTCAGTATAATTTGATGGAAGACTTTAATTATTTCAAAGTGCCTAAGAAAAGGAGCTTGGAAAGATTTGGAGGGGGTGAGCTCTCATAAAAATATCTCTCTTCACAAGCGCTTTGAGCTGTTGTTGGGCTGAAAGGCTGCTGTCAGCTCAAAAAGAGGGATTTGAAAATCCTGTGCCCCCCATCCTCCTCAGAGACCAGTTCCTGCATGAGTGGCAGTCAGTCTCATAAGAGAAGGCCAGGGAGCCATGAGGAGGCGGGTGCAAGAAGAGCAAAGACTTCAGTGCTGCCAAGCAGCTCTCTTTATCAGCCTTCACAAGGCACGTAGGATGAAGAGGGCTCCTGGCCGTTAACGTGAGGACGGCAGGCTGTGGTTGATTTGGATCTCTCTTGGCGTTTTGGACAGTAGAGCCAGAAAGAGCATCTTCTCCCTGGCACACCGGGGAGATGGTTCATTGAAGTCATAATGCTAAAGTTGTCACTCATCCAGTTCTTGCTTGGACAGCCCAGGAATTAATGGGTCTTTGTCTAGTCTCCAGGTTGACATAAATTCAAGTATCTGGAGACCGGCCATTCTTTCCCCGGGACTTGGATGCTCTCCTCCCATCTCGAGCCTGCTCACTTTTAGGCAGAAATGTGGCCTCTCTAAGCTCTGAATGCTCAGTATTTTAAACTCCCTCTCTTCCCCAGACATGACATTTTGAGATACCCCTCTCTACCTCCATACACACCTCTCCAGGAGGGTGGCCCAATGGTGTTGCAGGAAGCTGCAGGCAGCATGAGGGCAGGACCATGCACCCACTCATGAGCCTTGCCACTGAGCCATCGGGCCCTGCCTGTCTGCATCACTGCTCCTCACTGAGCTTCTGCTGGTCTGAGACTGGAGGATGGTGGTCAAGGCTGACAAAGTTGAGATCAAGGAATGGTTTTGGCTGAACAGAGTGGCCCTGAAGGGCAGAGATTTCAGGTTGCTGCCCAGAGCTCCTCTCACTCCTGCAGATATGTACTGTGCTCCCAGCCTGTGGCGGGGGATGGCAGTCAGAAATGGCAGTGTTTCAATGAAACTGGGCGTCTTGCCTGATTTGCTATAGCCCAAGGGTTGTGTAGCACCAGGCATTTCCCATTAAACTTCAGGAAGTATTTCCTTGCTATGTCTGTTCTCACCATCCCTTCCGGTGGTGCAAGTGGTCCTGATGTTGATTTGACTGCGTGGGGCTTCAGGGGGGCCTGTGTGCGCCCTACCAGAGACTCGCAGTGTTCTCTCTGGCGTGCCAACCTGTATGTCAGATGACGGCACTGCTGTCCTCTGCAGGGATGCTCTGAGGATAAACACAGCCAAGGAAGTTCTTAGCAAAGGAGTGGGAAAGATGTAACTAACTTACATGGGTAAGATCGAGCGAACAGTGGGATCCGTTCCCCGGGACTGCATTATAGAGCAGCAGAGGGCAGCTGCTCATTTCTCCTGCCATCCTGAGGATGGGTGTTAGGCAGGTAACTGGCAAAAAGGCAGCGTTGGTAGCCATGGGGATGGGAGAAGTGGGATGCTCACTTTCAGGTAGGAGCCAGGTCAAAAAGGACAGGCACACAACTAACTGGCTGCAGCAGGCAGAACAGGCAAATTAGCTGCCTCCGTTTTCAGCAGCTTGTTGTCCTGAGTGATGGCTGCTGGGCTTGGGGAGCCATTGAGCTTGCGTGGCTCATGGGTGGAACGGTCTCAGAGGGAGCCGTTGGGATAATGTCCACACCAACTGTCCAGAGAAATGAACTCTGTTTTTAGGAGGCTCGAGTAACTGCAGAGTCATACAGCCTGCTTGCGAGGAGAGCGGGAGAAGGCACTGCAACTTCAGAGAGAAGCGTGATCTGAAGGGACGTTGCGTTTGTTCAGCCCTTAATGAGCAGCTCCCTGCAAGTGCCGTCAGGCGAGGTAGGGCGGCACAACTGAGGCTGTTCAGTGGCCAAAGTTAATCCAGCACTTCAGTAATAGGAAATTATGCACCGTTTATTGCTGAGAATGTTTTGTGGGTTTTTTTTTCTTTCCTTGATGTGTCAGAGGCTTTCTGCACCAATCGTTCTTTGCTGCATTTCCTCCCTAAAGCTGCTCTTGAAGGAAAAGGAGTTTGGGCTGTGCACTTGGCCGGACTCCTGCATGGTGTTACTGCAGAAGTTTGGGCTGTGCAGTTAACCGTTTCTGTCTTGTTGTGTCAGTACCTAACCACCCTCCTCCCACACCGCATCTCCTGCGCTCTGCAGGAGCTTGCGCCGACACATGCTTGCGTCACTGGGTGAAATTAGAGTCCCTCACGAGCGCTGTGGGCCCCCGCAGACGACGTTCAGATCAGTGGCTGAAATCCAGGTGTGAAATAGCCTTCCTGGTTTGCGTGTCATCTTGGCAGAAGAGCTGCTTTGGTAGAATAGCTGTTTGAGCGTAGGCAGTGGAGTGGTGGATGCAGCCAGCTTCCTAAGTGACATGTCTTCAGGGCAGGGACTATTCGTATAACAGGAAGCAGCTGAGGTGATGGCAGTTGGTTTTGTTTTTAATTTAAGGGTCTGTTTGCACACACCAGGCTGTCCTTGTTCTGTTAATAACAGCATCTGCACACTGGGGTCACCATCTCACTGCACTCTTTGAGGATTTGTTGTTCAAGCAACGCATTTGTTGGGGATGGTAGAGAGAAAATGGCCCCCTAATGTTAGTGATTTAACTTCTGGCAAAGCAGGCTGAGAGATGGAGGGGAGGAAGAGCTGCTCCACGTGGGGCTGAGGGAAGAGCTCAGGCTGGAGGTCTGATGAGTGATCGCCTTCGTTCACCTTCAAAATGCTCAGTGTTCTCTGTTCCTCTGGGTGTTCGTCCCTCTCCCACCAGCAGTATCTAAGCTACTTTTGGAAAGCAGTAATATGGGGTTTAGCATTGATAGCTTTTCTTTTGGGGGCAGGAGAAGATGCAGAGGCTGCCAGGGTGCCATTTGACAGCAGTTAGCAACAATCAGCTGGGTTGATGGCTACTGGGCAGCTGGAACAGCTGTGAGCCTGCTGGGCTCAAACTGGTTCAAAATGAGTTGCGCTGAATCACAACTGCTCAAAACTTCCCCTGCTTGGAGTGTATCTATCTGAAGTGAATCCCACAGGGTGGGGTAGAAAACCCAAGTGGTTCCTGTGAGCTGGGGAGTTAAGGTCAGCCTGGCCTATAGTTTATGCCTCGAGGATGAGTTCAGTAAGCTCTAACTGATGATTTTCCCGATATTTGGGGCATGCATAACATCTTTCCCATATGGATTCCTTGGTGCCTAATGGGAGTTGAGCTAAACTTGCAGGCCTTCCCTCTGTGGAGAAATCTTTCTCTCCTTTACTAGACTATTACTTCATAAAACTCATAGAAACTGATAGTTTTATGAACCTGCATCCCCATAAAATTTGGCTGGAAACTGGCCATTGTATTCCAGGTTGATTAGGGATGGGCACATCAATGGCTATTGAAAGCACAACCGTGTAAGCCTCACTTTCTCTGGTATTGAGACCAAACCAGAGGTGTCTGGATCAGAAGGAGCAAATTCAGGATATCAGATGTCTTGAGTCCTGTTGGCTCATCACAGCTCATCAGGCTGTGAATTCAGGCTTAAGGATAACAACTGCATTAGAATATGGTGCTGAATTTTGGATGGATTATAGGTCAAGATGCAAACATTAAAGTTGGACTAAGGCTGGTTAATGAGGACAACTTATGCTTATAGCTGGAGGAGAAAGATGTGATCAAGGTTTTTAGAGTGCTCAGTGTGGGCACAACTTAGTCCCTTTGTACTTCCCTCATTTAACTGGAATTGATGTTAAGCCAGTGATGAGAACAACTGAAAAGCCAACTCTGGAAAGGGTTGTTCCTTGCCCAGTTTGGAAATTGGATATCACTGATGAGGATGAGTGCTCTGGGAGCAGTTTTGAGAATGCTGCTAAGTCAGGAGCACAGACAGCCTGGTTGTAGCTAACTTGGAGCAACAGAAAGGCAAGGTGGTCAGAATGAATTTGTACTGTGAACAAATTTGTTTTTCACACTGAGGCAATGTCCCGTGCCTTTGTAGGCCTGTGTATTAGGCTTTGTTAGTGAAGCCAAGTGATCTTTGCTTGCTGCATGTTGAACCCCTGGATGAAGTCCACAACTGTGGTGTCGTTCTTCTGCGTATACCACGCTGCAGATAGGAAGGGAATTCTTGCGTTTAGGTAAGAATGGAGTAAAGGCCCATTAAGCGTCTGTGAGATCTGTCCCATGCTTAATGCTTCACCGTGGTGGCTAAACACAGGCTCCATTTGAATCAATGGTGAAATTCTTTGCTGGGTGTGGGGTTTTACTCAGGGCTTTCCTAAGGCTAGTTTTCATGGCAATTCAGGAGTGCAAGTCCCATCAGCACTTTTAGAGATCTCTGCTGGCCTTTAGGGTAGAAGAGCTTATATCTCTTGCAGGAGTGACTGTGTCTGGTCAAGGTCTCTGCAAGTGAGAGGGCTGATGGCATTTTGTAAAGGGAGAACGGGAAAAATGGTAAATAACTTAGGCAAAACTGTATGTGAAGTCGGGAGCTGTCCAGGAATTGTGTATGTTGTGGCCATATCTACAGAAAAGTGGCCAGATATTTGAGAAACAAAGGATGAACCAGACATAGAGCAGTTATCCTGAGGCTTATGAAACCTGAATGGTGCTTCTTGTATCATCAGGCAAGCTGCTCTGTGCCCATATTCCCCATTATGCAAAAGACTCTCCAAGCCTTAGAATAAATACATTAAAGGCCATGAGACAGAGAGAAGAGGATGGTGAGAAATTGAGAGATGCCAGAGCCCAGGAGCAGTCTTGGAGCAGTCATACCTCTTACTGAATTTTCTCTGCTGTCATGAGGGAAAAGCTGAGCAGCTTTTTGCCAAGGATGTGTGTGTGAAGATTTCTCTGGTCTTTCACCCAGCAATGTATCACAGAATCACTAAGGTTGGAAAGGACCTTCAAGATCATCAAGTCCAACTGTCAACCCAACACCCCCATGCCCCCTAAACCATGTCCTGAAGTGCCACATCCACACGTTTTTTTAACACTTCCGGAGATGGTGACTCCACCACCTCCCTGGGCAGCCTGTGCCAATGCTTGACCACCCTCTCGGTGAAGAAATTTTTCCTAATATCCAATCTGAATCTCCCCTGGCGCAACTTGAGGCCATTTCCTCTCGTCCTATTGCTGGTTACTTGGGAGACCAACACCCTCGTTGCCACAACCCCCTTTCAGGTAGTTGTAGAGAGCGATAAGGTCTCCTCTCAGCCTCCTCTTCTCCAGACTGAACAACCCCAGTTCCCTCAGCCGCTCCTCATCAGACTTGTGCTCCAGACCCCTCACCAGCTTCGTTGCCCTTCTCTGGACACGCTCCAGCACCTCAGCATCCTTCTTGTAGTGAGGGGCCCAAAACTGAACACTGGATTCAAGGTGCGGCCTCACCAGTGCTGAGTACAGGGGACAATCCCTGCCCTGCTCCTGCTGGCCACACTATTTCTGATACAGGCCAGGACGCTGTTGGCCTTCTTGGCCACCTGGGCACACTGCCGGCTCATGTTCAGTATCGACAGGCCTAATAAGAAATTTCCTTTTGTCGGCAAACATTGCCTCTCTTTTGTCCTTTCACCATCACCACTACAAGGGTGCTGCTCCTGCTGAGCCAGAACGGTGAGGGCTCATTTCCTACTGAGCTCTTCTTAAAAAATCTCTATTGGATTAACTAAAAAGCCTGTTCCCTCAGGCTCACATCCTCTGCAGTGACCCAGTGAGGGAGGTTAGCAAATTCTGCTTCCCCCGCTCCCCGCATTGTATGCTTGTGCTTGTCTGGGTGGTCTTTCTCATGTGGGCAGGACCCCCCTCACTTCTGTGCTGCTGCTTGGTGTGGGATTTGGCATGCCGTGCAACAAGCAGGGGAAAAATGCCAGAGCTGCCCATTCTCCTCCATCCCTCTGGGACTTGGATGTTTCCTCTTGGTAGCACGGTAGCACTGCACCTCGAATTGGATGCTCTTTGGTGTTAAACTGCTAATCAAACACACAGGTTTCTGGTTTGAAATTGTTTTTGTGTCACTTACGCTACAAGCGGGATTAAAAGCTTCTCTCCTGCAAGTTGATGCCTTTTAAATGCAACATCACTTACCAGTTTGGACTTTGGTTCTGCTTTCCTGTGCAAGACTATTTACTGCTACAAGTCACCCCATTACCCCACCAGCTCTCTTTTGCATCTGGTTGTTGTCTGCAGCTCTACTGTTGCATGTATGCGCATCTCCGAACTCCTGTGTTTTCCTTTCATACCTTTAGTTTTGCAGGTTTCCTTGCTCTCTTGTGCAGACTTTTCTCCTCTGCCTCTCCTCTGTCTGCTTTCAAGCCTGTCACCCCATGCTTTCTTGTGCATATTCTTAGCTTGGCATCTGTCCTCTTTCCCACCTCCTTTTAAATGCATATGCTTACTGTCTTCCAAGTGCACACCCAAAAATTTTTGCTCCATTAAAATACACAAACCAAGTCTTACAAACATCATCCTCAGCCATTCACAAATTACCTCCTCCTAGTCTCAAAGTCCAGACTTTTTGAGCTCGTATGTATCAAAATGTTCTTTGGGTGATAGATGGGAGATTAATCTATTTATTTCACTTACAGTTTTGGCAGCTATAAAAAGAAGCAAAACTAGCTTTTTTTGGCCATAAAGCACTTCTTGCAGGTTGATTTGGTAGAGGCTTCTTTGTTTTCCATTCTTTTCCCTCTTGAATCTGCCAGAGACTTTAACTGAAATAAATAGATTAATCTTCTTTCTGTAGCCCAGAGATCAGGTTGATGCATTCAAGAGCTTTTTCTCCCTCTAGACTTCTGATATGTTCACAGATCCGATTCATATTTTAGAACTTCCTTCATGTGTAAAGAGACTCAGTGGTAGCAGTAATTCTTCACTAACAGCAAATAGAGGTTAGTGCTTGTGGATTTCTTTTCTTCTGAGAGAGCCGAAAATTTGCCATCAAAGCCTTTTTGATAAAAGGAAATTTTGTGGAAAAATATCGGTCGGGGGACACACACATACACCACCCAAAACCTGAAGATCTCTTTCAAAAGCACACGTTGGTATTTTGCAAGACCATGTGTCTTCAAGGAGGTTCAATTGCTGCGAGCCAAAAGGCTGAAAGCAGATTTACATAAGTGTGTATACTTTTCAAAACAGAACTGGAAAAATCATCGGTTTTGAGGAGGGGAAAACGGTTTTCTGAGCAGCTCTCTTTTCTGCTGTGAAAGGATATACACTGAGTGTAAGGAGGTCTCATGGAAAGGGTTTCTCAAAGCAGCTCATTCGGAACGCAGTCCTCAGCCCATGGTAAAGCCGGCGTCCTGGTGGTTGTTCTTTTTCTTCCGGCGCGTGCGCTCGCATCACAGCTTAGTGAAAAATGGTCAAGCAGGTTTGAAGAACTGAAGGTTTAATGCCACCCGGGTACTTGTGTCTCACGCTGCCCAGGGAAAGATACAGTATTGCCAAAACTCTGTGGTGGTATGTGTCCTTTCCCGACATAGCACTGGGAAAATGGAGATGCCTGGCTTGCTCCTTCTCCTGCCTGGCTGCCTGGTGATCTCCAGCCATTTGCTAGATGAAGTCTCTGGCCTGTCCTTGTAAGGTGAATATTTGACCTTGGTAGAGCTCGGACAGAGGCTGACTTGCCGCAAACCAGGACGAGAGCCAGTTGCACGGGAGGAGATGGCACCAGGGGTGCTTTTGCACTTGCTCTGACTCTTCAGTCTTATTTTACTCTTGGCTTTTCTCACCCCCATACACATGGCCCAAGAGAAAGCAGTATTTGGACTGAGCTTGTGTCCCGCCATCTGCTTTTGAGGAGTGGTTTGACTTGGGGCTGTCTGTACCCTCCAGTGAAAGAACTTCTTTGCTTTGCAATTCCACATTTGCTGTAGGACAGGAGTGTTACTGAGGGATATTTTCTGCAAAAGAGCTAATTTCCCCAGTTTCATACAGGTGCTTGTCCCTGGTTCACATGTTTGTGTTGGGTTTGTTCTCTATTGGAACAAAACTGAAATTTCAAAACTCCATTTTTGTCTATTTCTTAATGTAAAACAATTGTTGGTTTAAAGGCTTTTCCTTTTTCTTGGTTAAGCTTTTTATGAAGCTGAGGCTGTGACTGTTTTTATTTATTCAGGGTCCCACAGGCTTCTTTGCAGGAAGAGAGCTGTTGAGCAATTGAGATTCTGCTCACCTAGAAGTTTCCCCGTGCCACCTCAGCTGGAGAGATCAGTTTGTATTTCCCCTTCCGAAAATACTCTCTTGCACTTGGCTGCATACTGCATGCAGGGCAAACGAGCCGCTCTCTCCCGCACCAGAGGTGGTTTAATGGAAGTGATGACCTGCAGAGTGGGTAGGAGTCTTCTGCTGAATAAATGTGGCATAATGCTTGATACGAGAGCCCTGGCCTCGTTATATGGGAGAAAGGCTGTACTGTGTGTACACAGAGTGCCAGGTGTGGGGAGGTAAACAAAGCTTTTCTTGCTTCATTTTAGATGATTTGGAGTCAAACCTGTCCAGAAACTTTATCCAAGGTAATCAGCGCTCAGCCTTGTAATTATCGTTAGCAGCGTGCTTAAAATGGTTAAAAGATTGAGGTGGTGTCACGACATCCAGCTCTTAGATCAGAAGAGCAGTGCTAGTGAGGACACCTCTGTCCCCTGCTTACTGGCAGCTTGCTGTCCTTCTCAGCTGGAAGAAAATCTGCCTTTCTCCTTCCACCTACAGACACTTCCCTTCCCCCAGGCTTGTCGTGATTTTTCCTTTAAGATAACAGCTTCAAGCCAATTAAGAGTGTCTGAAGTGGGTAGAGCAGACGACGCTGTGTGAGACCACAGTGCTTTTAACTGTTATTGTTTGTTAATAAAAATAAATCGTGGGCACCAGGGACGGAGAAAATCCCACATGGTCTTAGTTTTCTCTTTTTGTTGTTTTTTCCCAGCAAGAAGTGAATTGTCACAGCCAGGGAGGCTTTTGGCAGGTGATCTCAGGAGGGTCGTGCTGGGATGGTCTGGAAGGTACTGGTCCTGTGATCCCCTGGCCTGTGTGCCCCCATCTCCTTGGCTCGGCCGCTCCGTGCGTGGTGTAAATCATCGCTTATAAGCTTTGATGCTGCGCCGTGAACCCGGCAGCGGGCAAAGCTGACGTTTTGCTGCCTCCGCTGACGGGAGCAGCAACTGCTGGCAGAGGGACGGGGCAGCCGAAGCCAGCGTCCTCTGTGTCCTACGGTGAAGCTGGCCAGAGCTCGCCCATCGCAGCTCCGCAGAGCTCGCCCATCGCAGCTCCCCGCTGCAGAAGCGTGGCTCGGGCGGCTCTGCGGCGGGGGTGAGGCAGGGTTGTGCCGAACCACCATGTCAAACGGTCCTCGCGCTTTCGTATATCCGGGCGTTTTGCTCGTCGTGCTGTGTGCGTCCATCACGTTACGCACCTTGGTGCCTGGTCTCCCAACAGCCGTGGGGCTTTCTTCGCTGCTGTGGTGCTTGGAGGCTTTGCTCTGCCTCGCAGTGCCCCGTGAGGCAGGGCAGAGAGACGGGGCACAGCAGCACGCAGACTGGGTCCTTTTGTGAGCCCGAAGGGGTTTGCCAGTGGGGTCGTACTGGCAAAATTTCCTAGTAGAGAATCAGCTTAAACCCGTTCCTGGAATAAAATAAGCTGCCCCAACAAACGAGTTTTAATGCTCTGGAGTCGATGTCTGCAATGGGACTTGTGTAGCGTGACTCTGAGGGGGCAGGTGGGACTTTCACGCTTGTAATTCACTTCCCTGCGCCAGTAAAGCTTTCAAGTATTGACCGGCCCTGGGGGGCCTGACAGGTCGTGTGAGGAGCCTGCGAGGAGCGGATAACAGACCGGAGACGTCCTGTGACTCAGACTGGAACTGTAACTGCTGGAGTCTCTGTTCACAGGTCTGTGGCTGATAATGCTGGGGAAAATCTAACTTTGAGATAGCCGAGTCTATATGCAGCTCGTATGAGGAATTAGGATGGGTACATACTGCTTTTATCACTAAGCAATGATCGGAAAAGTTGATCAGGCTTTGCTGATGCTGGGGAGGATTGAGAAGGGTGAGACAAGAGAGAATGCAGGATTGTGGAGAGAGAAAGTTAAAGAAAATAATCCACAGGAATGAGAAATGTCAGGAATACATTTGTCCTTCTGCTCCACTGCCTCCAGAATTCTTTTCTCCTTGAAGTTTCTTGCTTCTTTTTCTGGAAGTCACGAAGGGGGGAGGAAAAAAAGAAAAAGAGAGAGATAAAAGAACACAGCTAGGAGAATAAAAAAAAAATCCATTTTATGTATCAGCTGAAAAGGTATTTATCACTAATATCACCTTCCCCTGAATATCACCTACTCAGTGCTAACTGAATGACCCTCACGGAGCTGTGCCATCCCTGTGGTGTGATGGAGAGTCGGAGGTCCTTTTATCCCCCCGATAGCTGGGAAAGAGAGATACCACTGGTCTGTCTCTCACCTCAGATGAGTTCATCCCTGCAAGCCAGAGTGCGAATATTGTCAGGACAGTGCGAGAAGAGGAAAGGCATGGTGGCTGAAAGTAAAGCAGGCTCTTTAATGCTGATGAAATCTAAAAGGAGACATAGTTTTTATAGGAGCATAGAAATTGCTAGACTGGAACAGAACTGCACTTCACATTGTTAAGCATCCTTTTTTAGTACTAGCTGCTTCCAGAAGCAGTGTAAGGAGTCTTGCCCCAAGGCGTGATTCTTCTAACCCTCAAACATAGGGAGTTAGCCAGCGCCTTGCAGCATGAAGGGTTTACATGCCATCCAAAATATTTTTTTCTTTTTTTAAACTTTACTATTGTAGTTCCAGCTATTCATTCTCTTTATAAATGTCTGATCCTTCTCTCAATCTTACTGAGGTTTTGATTGCAACAATACCTAGTGGTAATGATTTACCCATGCTAATTATGCGTTTTGCAGAGGAAAACATATTGTTCGTAGCTTTAAATGGAGCGATTTTTCAGTTTAATTGAACTTACGTCTCTGTATCCCTGGGGCAGGCTTGCAATTTAGTTCCTCCCCTCCCCCTGAGACATACAGGCTCTTTCTCAAGCCCAGCAACAGTCACCTGTTGAAATGTTTTTCAGGTTCTTTCCCTCTTGTCAGTTCCATTTAAATTTGAGCCTCTCTGCAGATGAAGCTTTGCAAAAGGAAATAGCTCTCTGCTTGTCGAAAGAATGAAAAAGGCTCTGTTAAGTTGTTTGTTGATATTTCCTGACAGTTTTTCAGAATTCCTAGCTGCTCTGCAGCTGTTAAATTTGTTGTCTCAGCTGTGAGGATTACTCTAGCTTTGCTTGAGCTGCATTTTCTCACCATTCATCAAGCTTCTGGTGATGCACAGAAAGATCCATCAACACCAAAGCCACCTCCAAACTAGCGTTTGGGTAAAAGTCTGCCTCCGATTGCCTGGATAAGATTGAAGCTGCTGCCAGTTTTTTAAAGGTGTTTGTGGTTTCTCGGCGAGCTTGCAGGCGATGGCGTAGGGGTTTTGCAGTACAAGTAAAGGGAGGTTGCACCAGGATAAAGCGCACGTCGGGGTTTTTGAAAGCCTGGTCCAGGACCGTGGAGCGAAGCGCCAGTGCAGCTGGAGATGCTGTGCCCCATCTTGCTGGGATGCAGCCCATCCCTCCAGGGCCCCCCAGCTTGCCGGGGCCAGATGTGGCAGGGCAGGTGGCAAAAAGATTTTGCAGGGTGGCAGTGTCTTTGGAAGCCTGAACAGATGTAGCAATGCACCTGGGTTTCTCGAGTGGCCGTGGCAGATTGGGCAGAGGGAACAAGAGGGAGAGAAGAGAGGTGGCTGGTGTTCAGGCTATCTTCACTATTGGTGTGGCAGCTTCAGGAGAGTTCTAGTTTGTGATTTAACGATTTATTCTGCATTTTGGCTTTTGCTGTATTGTCTAAGAATTTTTCTGCAAAAATCTCAAAATATCAGGGAGATGTGGCAATAGCAACGAAGTAAGAGTACCATCTCACACAGTCATTAAAAATGTATAAGTAGTTTCAGAAGCAGGTTGCTTCCTCTGAGAAGCAAATCGTCCATAATTCTGCTTGGTATTTAGAGACTTTTATCTCCAGAGAGAACTCAAAACTATTCAGTATAGTCTTGATTTATTTTATTCTCTTGAATTTTCAGAGCTAAAGATGAAAAAGAGCTTAAAAGAAAAAGAATTACATACTTGTGCTGTGCAGAGAGAAGCCAGGGGCCAGCCCGTGCCACCAGCTATTCAGGAATTCACATACCACCCTGTGGGACCTATGAAACTGTTTTCTAGCCAGCCCACTCCTTTTGGGGGTAGCAGATTCAGACAGCTTTATAAACAGCTGTCCGTCAACCAGGCTCGCTTGCTATCGTAACATGCCACCCATACAAGAAAGAGGAACCATTAATGCAAGAGCTATAAATGTACAGGCTGACATGTTTCTTGGTGGAAACTTCACTAAAGGAAGTTGCTTTGATTTATTTCCAGCAAGCTGTGGTGAGGGTGAGTTGCAATAAGTCTTCTTCACATGCACAAGAATTAGTGCAGCAAGTTGCTAAATATCCTTGTTCTCATAAGTGTTTTCTTGGCTTCTAAGCTTTCTGCTTTGTGTTGCATGAAAGAAGAACGTCATCTTCCTTCCCTCTCTGTGTGGAATTTCTGGCTGCACTGGAGTCAATACCCCAGTCGTACCTGTGATTCATTACTGGACCTGAGCAGAAAGCATGTTTTATGGCTTCTCACGGGGAGATGAGAGACAGATGCACCTTGCAGCTGTAAGAAAGCAAATGCTGTTGGAAGAATGGCTAGCTCAGCAAGGCAAAAATTATTTTTCAATGAAGGGGTTCGAACTGTGTTTACTATCCTTTCATGCCTGAATTTAGAGAGTAGGAGGCAGGAGGAACTTGGGGACTGGGGAGTTGGAGAGCTGTGGGGACTGAAATACGCCTTTGTTCCTTTGAGGGTAGAAACACTGGTGGTGTTAGGCTAGGAGTAAAAATCCTCTTTCTCTTCTCCTTCTCATCCTACATCTTGAATTCCAATGTCTGTTCCCGCTGCTCAGTGGCACATGTGGGACAGTGGGGAAGTGTCCTTGTGTTGCACTCCCTGGATATTTTGCAAGCACCCCCATCAAACAGATGGTCTACGGATGGGTCATAGGAGCCTGTGTAGTTCTGCTCTTTGGCAAACCCCAAGGTGTATTTCTATTGCTGACAGCTGTTCCTTGGGTTCGTGTTCAAAAATGAAAGTACTGGGAAGCCGTTCTTAGCAGTGGGTAATGCGTTAGGTGAAGGCAGCATCCCTCTGTGCTCCATGTTCTAGGTAATTACAACCCTGCCGCTCACGTAGCAGAGCACAGCGGGCGCCCTGTATTTATTATTTAGCTTCGCTATTAACTCTAAGCTGGTGATGCAAAGGCAGCTGTTTCTCTGGGAATCTTGTACTTCACCTCTTCGCCAAACCAGGCTGCAAAAAGGAGAGGTGGCCTTGAGGTCTGTCCCTCAGAGCTGAAAGTCACGGGACCCTTTCCCAGACCTTGGCTGTTCGTCGTTTGCCTGGAGTGGTTACTCGCGTACAGTTTGTCTTTGCAGAGTCTAAAATAAGATGAGAACCACCCATTTCAGCACGTGATCCCATAGTGCTTTGGTGGAGAGCGGCAGAAGTGTTGACTCCTCAAACCGCAGGCAGGCATTTCCCTCCACCGCTTTAGCTGGGAACTGGGTTTTTTCCCAGTCTGCCTCTCCTTGCCCTACTCCAGAGGCGCAGTTAGGCGGCTGCCCTGCTCTCCCTGGCAGCGGCTGCCTTTAGGTGCAGATACGTGTTTGCTGCAGGTGGGATCGTTGAACGTATCTGCACGAAGACACGGTCTTAAAACTCCTTGCCAGGTGATATCCGATGGATGCGGCCAACGCCGTGGACGAGAAGGGCACACCAGGGGCGGAGGAGGCTAGTGGGGAGGGCAGCCAAAGGCCGTCGCCTCTCACTGTCCCTGCCAGAGCAGCGAGCTCAGCACTGTGGCGGGGAAACCTGCTTTAGCACTGACATTTGCTCAGGCTGGCTCCTCTTGCGTCTCTGACCTCCGTGTGCGGTTGCTTCTCTTACTCCTCCTCGTGTTGTGTGAGAAACACTGACAAATCCCACCTTGCCCTGGGACCAAGCCATACCCGATGTGCTGCCGATCCCTACGACCTCCTCGGCGAGCGCCGCGGGCAGCTGCGCTGCGGAGGGAAGGGCCTGCGCGAGGGCAGGGCGAGGAGGGGGAGCAGGCTGAGGGATGCGGGCACCCCGCTCAAGACGGCGGTGCGGGACGAAGCGCCGAAGGCTTCTGCTAGTTTCTGGTACAAACACCTTTTGATGAGTTGCTCTTTTGAGCGAAGAGGCAACGTGTCGGCGGCTGGCAGACCGCAGCGGGGCTGCGGGGGGGAAGCAGCGGGGGCCAGCACCAGCAATTGCTCGTTTTCTCAGTCGTGTCTTAAGAGCCATTTGGAGCCTTTCTCTGCCTCTCTCCCTCCGGTGTCTCCAGTAGTCTCTTCTAGACTGCTTGGCCAGGAGGGAGAGGTCAGAGGAGGAGAATGAAGGCAAAACACACCTGCGCTTTGGTGTGCGCGGGTGAGGATGCTTCAGATGCTTTGCTAGTCGAGGTGTAGTTGTTAATTGCCGCCGGCTGGCAAGGGCTGCTCGGGACACTTGTCGCGCTGACAGCATGCCTTGGGTAGCGGCACGAGAAGTGGGACCCGAAGGAGCAAACCAGGGCTGCGAGTCTCGGGGAGCGGCTTTGGAGCCGATCCCAGGTGCGGTCAGCACCTCGGGGCTCCGCAGGGTCCGGGGGGCCCACGGCTCCTTCCCTGGCTCTGCCGGGAAGGGTTGAGAGGGGACGTGTGTGTGCCTGTGTGCAACTTCTGCGCTGCAAGCGCCGGTTCCACAGCCTGGGCTGTAATATTGGCGTGCGTAAACTTGATGTGATCTTGCTGTTTTGTCAATAACTTGGAAAGTTTTGAAATAACTGCTTCAGAGTGCTGAAATGATATGTTGCTTCCACAATCTGTCTCTGCTGCTGCCAACACTTCTAAGTAACCAATTTACCATGCACTTAACTTTTTGGGGCTTTTCCTCCTTAGGCATTACTCTGTAACTCCCACTAAAGTAAGAGAAATTTGCCATTGCCCTTCTCAGAGGTGGCTAATGATTTCCAGGTGGTTTTTGGCAGCTTCTGCTTTTTACAAATGTGTTGAGCACATAACTTCTGAAATCAGGGTGCTCTTCAAACGTCCAATGGACATTTGAGCACGGGGTCCCTCAATTTTCTCGAACTGAGAGAATTGGGACTCGGAAGGCAGGGCTGCTGGTGGGAGCTTCTCAAGGGAGATGCGATCCAGAAAGAGATCAAGCCCCAGGGAGTGGACATGTGCAGGGACTCCCTGCTCAGCCCCTGCGTTACTTTTATTTCTATGGCCAGGTCTCAGTTTTTCTTTTGCCTCCCTTCCCTGTCTGTAAAAAAGAGGATAGCCCCTCTGGGGAGTGCTGAGATGAGATGGAGGAAGTCTAAATGCAATCTAAAAATAGATGAATTGAAAAATTGCAAGTAAAAAGCCACGTCTTCCTCGAACAAAACTCCTGGTAACATCAAAGACAGCTTAAAGACTTTGCCTGTGTCAGGACTTCAATATTTGGCCCAAGAATTAGACAAATGGAATAGTGTGAGAATGTTTGCCAGAAAATTGGAGAAGGGAGAGATAAGGTAACAGATGAAATACTCAAAGTCAGCATTTAAGGACATTGCTGCCTGTGGAGATAATTTCATCAATTTGAGGGACAACCATTTCTCCTATAAAGTAAAATCTACCCTCTACGTAGCTGTTTAAAATGGTATTTGTTAAAAATTTGTTTAACTGTGCTGTGGGAGTCTGCTGTGGGACAACCAGTGCCAATACCTGTACTAATGATAGGTGTTTGGTGGATTCTCCACCTACTGCTCTTCATTTTGACAGTGTTTCGACTTTGAAAGTTAGACCTCTGTGTGCTGGGGTGGTGTTATCGTGTAAGAAGAAGAAGAAAAAAAAAAGGTCCTGCTCTTGGTCTCATCCTGAATCCTCTTGCACCTGAAAGGGAGGGAGGGAGTTGGTGACTCTCATTGAGGCAGGAGCGGTATAAAGAATTGGTTTCTAGTTTGGTGGCCAATCTGACTCCCTGTCTCCAACTCCCAATCCCTCAAACTATGTTTTGGTATGCAAATGTTTTGCCCTATCCTGAAACCAGAAGTCAGTATTATATTTTAAGTTGCAGGCTGCTTTGAGTAAAAAAAAGGGGAGGGGAGAGGAGGAAAAGAAATTAGAGATGTGACTCAATATTGATTTCCACTTGTTTTTGTGGAAATGCTAAAAATGACAAGATGAAATATTTGGACTTTTCCTTGTGTTTCTTTTCCATTTTTTGTTAGAAGCTCTTTGCCCAGTTTGACTCCAATTCCTGAATAATTCATAGTCTGTAAATAGCTTCCTCCTCCTCCTCCTTTGGTAAATAGACTCTTTGTCCCAAGCGCTTGGCAAGCTCGAAGCAGTGTCATCCTGCTGAGTCGCTGGCTCGAGAGCCGAGGTGCTCACGGTGCCGTGTGCTCTCTCTGCAGAGTTATGTCATGCCCAGACCACCAAAGGGCTCCATGAGGATTTATAGAAGATGCCCCGTGTCTTGGCGCCTCTGGTGCTCCTTCTGCTGTGGCTGATGAAGATCGCTGCCAGCCCCCACTCCCTGAGGATCGGTGAGTACAAAGCTTGCTCTGACCTGCATTTAACTATCCTTCCACTCATTGTCTGGGCCGCTCTATGTAGAAATGCTCGGATGAGGGAAGCCAAGCCTTGCCTCTGGTGGCTGGGCTCCCTGCCTTGGTGGTGTGCTCCCTCTTCAGGTGGGGTGGAGGTCCTTGCTGAGGCATGGTGTCCCACCTGCACTTTGGAACTGTTCTCTCCTTTATCTTGTAAATTAAATGCAGTTTCTGCTGAGCGTACATATTTGCGTTGATTTTTATGGTGGTAATGTTACCTGACGGGGATCTCTTTCTGTATGAATTTGAAGTGAAAGTTGCTCCTTGAAGAGGCACTGAGGAATGACACTTGCCTCCCCCGCCACACCTTACCCCACTGGTGCTCTCCTAAACTCCACATGAAAGGAAATAGATTTTTGTCACAAATTTATTTGTCCCCACTTTGATGAGCAAGGCATGTTTGAGCCCAAACTGAACCTAGTTAAGTGGTGCCACAAGAGCATCAGTAACTCCAAAATTCTCCATTTGTAAGAGAGTCCTCCTATGCCTTCGGTCTCCTTTGGGCTTTACTAAAAAGCACTCAGGAAGAGGCACCGTCATCTTCGCTTGCTGCCTGTGTGGGTTAGGGAAAAGAAATGCATCCAGAAACCTTGTAATGAAACTTGTTTCATAGTATTGACACTTTGCTCTGTTGTTTAGAAAGGAAACTGCTTTTCCTGAGTGTTCTCTCTGGAGCTACTAGCTGGTTTTATTAACTATTTGTTGCAGATAAAAAGCTAATCTATTCCCGTCCCTGTTTGCAACTTCCACAGGTGACACTTGAAGTAAAATTTCTTCTCCCCTCTACTAGTGGAGCATGGAGTAGCTCAGAAATATAGCAAGGAAAGGTCTGTGCCGGCAAGAGTCTGGGAAGGGTGGCTGGGTGTTTTGTTTCCCCAGCATCTGTGATTCACGTGGAGCTCTCATGCTGCATCTCTCAGCTCCACAGACTGCATTTCATGTTGATCGGCAGATCCTCCACTTGCGCCAGCAGATGGGGATGGGGATAGATGGTATATTATCAGGATGCTGAAGGTGAAAGATCCTTCATTACACCTTGTGCCCCATCCATCTCCTTCTGCGGGGAAGGTGCTGCAGGTGAGCGTGAGGCGAAGGGGAGCTCCCCCGGCAGCGCACGTAGCAGCACCGGGTTGCAAACCAGGCTGGGAACTGTCATGGTTGTGCACCTCCACAGTGCAACCCAGAGTGAAATGGGGAGGTGTTTGAGAGAGGTGGGACTGTGCTTTTGTGTTCCTGGCTGAGGACTGGAAATGAAAATCTGTGCTGCACCATGCTGGGGGGCAACTACCAGGCGGGATTAGCTGCCGCCTGCCGGGTCTCAGCTTGGTGCATGCTCAGGGCTCCCTAAATGGAGGTGATGGTGGCTGCTGTGAGACCGTGTCAGTGCTGACCCCCGAGGGCAGGCAAGAAGAAGCTGGGGTGTCTGTGTGCTCAGGGGACACGCGAGCAACTGGAGTGGTGGCAGAAAATCTGTCTCCCTCCATCTGTCCAAATACTGATTTTGTCTTCCGTACCGGGTATCTGCTGCTGGGCGAAGGAGATCTTGACACGCTGCTGGTGCCTGAAGGCATAGAAATTACTTACGCACTTGAGCACAGGCATGGTTCACCACCGCTGCCTAGTCCAGGGTGGAAATGCTGGATGTCCTTAGCCTGCACAGGGCAAGGCAGTGCAGATCTATCTGTTGAATGCTCCTAGGACTGAAGAACTTTTATTGGGATGATGCAAAGGCACTGTAGAAGTCAAGATTTCAAAGGAGAGTAATGTTGTTGAGGGACTGGGAAGGAACTTTGCTGATCCTTCTAAAAGGCACCGGAGGTCGTGGCTTCTGTGCCAGATAGCGTTAAATGTAAGAGTGGCCAGAGACTCTGCAGTTGTGTCACGGGTGTCTCCAGTCACCTCCTGCCTTCTGCAAGTGAGACTCCAATGGTGCTGACCTTGGAGCTGGCCGATTCCCACACATGAGTCTAAAGCAAGAATTTACTGAGGGAGGGGAAGCTCAGGTAGGTATGTTAGTACATATCTACTGCTTTTGCTGATGACCTCAGACCTAACTTCTCTGAAAATGGTGTCTGAAGCAGATGTGCAAAGAGCTGAGGAGGGGTTTGGGATTTTGGTTTTGTTTCTTCAAGACACGGTTTTATTTTAACAATATATCCGGCAAAAAAAGTTAATAAAAATAAAGTACAAAATAAAAGGAGAGGAAAAAATATTGCTAGCAGCCCTGAAATCATTCCCAAGTGCATGCTTTTGGCAAGGCAGGGAGATACGGTTTCTAGCAACATAAATCAATGCCCTGCATAGAAAAGGAAAACAGACCAGCGTGAGCATTTAAATATTCAAAGAAAATGCAAGCTAACATTTAAAATAATTCTGAAAGCCATCTGGTAATGGACCGCTCAAATGCACAGTTTTATGATTAGTAATGTGAGGTGAACACAGGCAGTGTCACGTCTGGGTTCTTCACCAAGTTGCTGGCAGAGATTGTCGCCTGCTGCGTGTGGCTTCCAGGGTAGAAGGAGGCACGGTGGTGCTGAGTCAGGGGCACTTGGCTTGGCTTTTAAACAGAGCACCGAGCTTCCTTGCTGCTGCTTTCTTGGGGTTTCAGGTGGATCTTGGCCCTGGTATTTCTCAGTGGAGTTTCTAGGCAGCAGATTGCTTAATCTTTGGGCACACAGGGTCAGGAAGGTTTGCGAGCCTGGACGGGCCCAGCAATGAGTGTTGCATTGCAGTGAGCTTTAGAAGCATCATCTCTGCAAAACAGTGAGCAGAATATAGGCTACAGAGTGACCTTCCCTGTGCCTTTGGCATGCATAGGAAAATCTGTAGACTATTGCATGTCTTATTTCTCTCCTTGATACACAGGGAAAAAACATTGGTGCAAACATTTTTTTTTTTCAGCCTTTTTCTTCACCCTAAAACTCTCTGTGTTCCCTTCTGATCCCATCCTCAAGAAAGTCTCCTAGTTCACATTGTTCTGGAGACCTTCGTGGGGAAAAACAGCAACCCACATGCTTTATCCAAATAGCATCTTTTTTCTAAGAGTGTCTTTCGTTTATCAGTCAGCTCACCTGGTCTGTCTTGGTGAGGTATTATCTCCCTAGATGCTCAAAAGTTGATTGTGATCAGAGTATGAAAAAGCAGGCAGGAATGGGCATTTTCAAGAGCTCCAGGAGGTATGTAAGGAATGGCCTTGAGACATCCTGTAGCCCTTGAAAGAGCCAAGGTACGTCCTACCAAAATGTCCTGGGAGCAAAACGCAATAGTTGGTTCTTGCCCAACGTGTGCCCTTGCACATGCTGTCTTGCATCCAACCACACCAAAAGCATGAAGACATCAGCGCTTTCCTGCCCGCCCCTTGCCAGTGGCAGGCAAGGAGGATGGCTGGTGCAGTGCGCTGTGGGCCAGCATCTCCCACAGCTCTGGTTTCCTGCGGCATATACTGGCTGTAGAAGTAATTCTGGTTTTGTGTTTTGTTTGTTCACTCATGCTCAATAAAGTGTCAGGGAATTTACTTGAGTTATTTACTGAGTTATTTACTTGGTCTTACAGAGCAGACCGTCAGAGCCCTAAATTGGTATTCTCTTGCTAGATTCATTGGGTGTACTAACAGCTCATTTAAAATTCATATACAAGCCAAAGTTGTAGTTTATACATGGCATTGCCCTAACTAGCAGTAGGCTCAGTAGCACTGACATACGATCTACTGACAAACTCCTTGCAAGGCCTCCTTCAGCCCTGCAGCTCTTTTGAAGTGCTCTTTTCTGTAATTGCCTCTATCCAAATCCCCTCTCTCCCTCTACCTCCCAACTTTGCAACCTTTGTACAAAAGGCAAGATGCAGCTCTAGCATTTAGGGTATTTTTTTTTGGTGAAACCTAGTGTTCTTTTACCCCATACCCAGTGAAAATGTGTCCACCGCTTGCTCAGCTGATAATTGGAGCAATCTGCACTGCTGTCCCAGTGCTTGTGGTAGGGTTTCATCCACCAGAGGAGCAATGTGTGGCCCAAGTCTCCACGAATCCAAACTGACGGTGAGGTGTCACTAGCAGTGCCAGCCTGGGACATTTGTCCTTGCTTCTAGGCATGTTTCAAAAAATCTGGAATACTTAAAGGGCTGTGAATCTCCTACATCTGCTCTGATCGTGGAACTATAATGTCAAGAAAATGTTCTTGGGATCCCCCAGAGCATGTGGAGTCACGGGAAAGCGCTTGCATTTAGCTGGTCATGCTGAAGTGGGTGGGAAGAGGCAGACTGGAGACATGCATCCAGGCTTTTCTGCATCACTGTGATCGTATAGTGCCCCTCTGTTTCCTGCCTGTCGCAGACCTGTACAGCAGAGCATCATTTGTGTGGCCTTGCATCCCTGATAATTACCCTCCTGAGGTGCTTATGCGACCAAGCCGCTTGTTCAGTGAGCTGAAGGCCCCGTAGCTGCACGGTGTGCTTCTGCCCTGTCCAAGGCAGTTTGTGCACTGGTGTGTCCGAGCTGGAGGGACGAAGCAAGCAAGAAGCACTGAGCGTATTAAAAATGCCTAAGGCAGAAATGAACGATAATGGCAATGAACCAAACTGTGGACCATCCAGTTCAGCTTCCCCAGCTCCCAGAGGAGAACTCTCCTAAAGGCACTGCAGGGAAGATCCCACAAGGCAGCATGTTTGTTGTTTAACGTTACTGTTTTAAAGGGTGATGGTGCCACTGATGAGGAAGGCGTGTGGATGCCATAGTAAAGCAGTCATGTCAGCCCCCGTGGGCAGGTACAAATGCTTCCTCCCAGGCGTGCGGCCCGAGATGGGGAGAAACACGACTGTGCTCTGTACAGGGAAGAGCCGTGGCTTTGTGGCGCGTTGGCTCGTGCCAGCCCGGTACCCCCACGTCCCGATGGCAGTTTGCTGACACGGCTTGAAACTCCCCTTCTCCCTCCTTGTGGAGGCAGAGGAGCGCGTTTAACCCGGACAAAGCTGTGCTGCTTTCGGGCATATCCAAGGCCCTTGCGGATGACACCAGTGTAACCACAATAAACCGCTGACCACCAATTTGCTGTTCCTCGGCAGAGAAGTGGCCTTACCCTGGCTTTGAACCCAGCAAGGCAGCTCGCCATCAGCTTAAGGCAGAGAAACAATCTCGAAGCCTCACATGGTGGTGCTGTTGCCGGAAAGCCTTTCCGCTTGTAATTACCGTTAGTGGTTAAGAGAAAAAAGCTTCGGGTAGGTGCTGGGTGTCTCTGTCTGGCCAGCTGTCCCACTGGCGGCCAGAGCAGAGGCGTCGGGCTCTGCCTGCGGGAGGGGGCACGGCTGATGACTCCTCGCCGGGAGGCGGCGGACCGGAGGGCGAGAACTGGCCTGGGAGCAAAGCGGGTCCCCCAGGCGTGCGTGATTAGCTGGCTGCTCTGCGCATGGACCCGACTGTTTCTAAAGGGTTAAAAGTAATCCCTGTGCGCTGGTCACCGTTGCGAGCTGCGGGCCCCTGTGCCCAAGGCCGTGCCTGCACGCCTGGCGGGCAGCAGCGCTTGTTGGATGTACGCTTTCAAGTCCCGTCGTGTTTGGACTGTGATAATACCGTCCAACACTGGTAACACTGTGATAATACATCCTCAAGCCTGGCTTGAGGAGTGGGGCGCGAGGAGGAGGGAGCTGCTCCGGGGATCGGGTTGAGCGGTACCTTCTGGGCACAAGGGACGGTGGAGGAGTTAACTGTTTGCAAAACGTTTGCCAAGTTGTATCTGGAGAAATAAGGCATGGGCAGAGGGCTGTCCCCATGCTGCGGTGACAGGAGCAGGTGTGGGCTGCAGCTAGGTTGACATTAAATGTGTGTAGATGCTTTCTATGCGTATCTTGAGGTCCTGCTCCCTAGGAACTTGGGGGTTCCTTGCCCAGGAGTGTCCCACGGCTCCCGTCACGCCCACACTGTAGTTGCCCATCTCGTGGAGACCTGTCCTGGGATGTGGCCCACCAGCATACCCGTCCCTCAGAGCTGGGAAGTGCTACTGGGTGCCTGAGTTTCAGTTCTGTCCCCCACTCGATTCATGCCTCACTGGGCTCATTTCAGTACTTGTATGTAGGGTTTGGCCTATATTGATTTTATTTTTTTATTTTTAAAAGGCTTTCACATTTCATTCAGGATTTTCCTAGACTTCGAGAGTCTAAAGAAATAGAGAACTGTGCAGGAGGAGAAGGAGAGGTATCCACACCTTTGTTGATGCATGACTTAGTAAATTTGCCTTGCTGAAATAAAATATTAATACTTCCCACAATATTAAAAAGGCCCAGTGAAGTTCATTAAGGTGAAGTAGATTCATAGTTATTTGTCATTTGCTGCTGAAGAGTGGTGAGAGGCAGAGAAAAATACAATATTCATTGTTAACTATTTGCCCTTTTAATTTTGTTTTCATGATTCTTCTGTGAGATTATATTTTATTTATGTTTCTGAGTTACATGCATAAATCTTTATTTTTAAAAAAAGTTGCCTGTATAGATGCCAGCCCCTTTCAGCAATGCCTTGTCTAGACTTGCCCTTTGATTCTTTGCAGTTCTCCCCAGGTACTGCTGTGCTACAGTGCCAGCAAGAGTAGCTAACAGTGCCCCATCTCCTAGCCATACCTTCCCTGCCCTGAGGGGTCTTGTAAAGGCAACTCACTCATGAAGGCCACTTCCAGGATAAAAGGAGCCTTTGTTTTTCCAGAAAAAGGCAACTGAAGCTGTTCAAGGAGGCTGCACGCTGCTGGTGACTTGCTGCAGTCTCTTACCTAACCCTGTTTCTCTGAAATGATCAGGTGAAAAGTGGTTTTCTTGAATGCTTTTGAGGCTGGGCACTCCGGCAGGGCACTCAGGCTCCCCGCAGGTGTGGCGGTTGGGTGGTCACCGTGTGCTGGCAGGGGTTTGCACGCCGTTCCCGCTGGCTCTGCCAACATGAGTTTTCCTGGGGATGCGCTGAGCGGCTTCTCTGCCTGCGGAGGCAGGAGGCTCATTAGCACCATCGAAGTGCGACCAAACACTGCGGGAGGAAGGCGAGAGCTTCTGAGCAAGGAGCCCTGGGGGAAAGCGAGTGAGAATGGGGTTGAGCTGCAAGCAAGTACTCGAGTGGTGGCTGGGAGACGTAAAAGTCCTGTATCCCTGCTTCATTTTTCATGTTAAACAGCGAGGAGCCTATCTGGCAAACCGACTGCAGACTGGACGCCGAAGAGGGAGGGACCGATGGTTTCCTCCAGCGTAGAGGAGGACTGAGCTGCGTGCTCCAGTGAGCCTTCGTGGAAGAAGGAGGGACTTGATGCAAAGAGGGGTGACCTGCCCTGCCAGGAGAAAGGCGTCTGTGGCACGTGCCGGGCAAGGCTGCCCGTGGGGCTGCCCCGCTCGCCTGCGCCCCGGGGCAGGCAGTGCCCCTTGCCTTGCCTGGGAGGCGGTGTGGGAGGGCTGTGCGTCTCTCCAGGCTGGGGTTTTGCCACATAAAATGTAATGAGCTCCTGGTCTACAGCTAAGGAATCCAGCACTGTAATAACATGAATAATAAATAATAAGCAGATTTATAGCTTAGATCAATGCTACAGGGCATGGAGCGAGGAGAGGTGTGGATTCTGTGAGACAGATGATCTCTTTACGTGTTGTGCACCTCTGTGGCAGAGTTATTTTTACTGATCTGTTCCTGTTCATTAATGTCTGATAGGCAGGCTACATTGTACATCCCAAGAGGCCTTAAGCTTTGTTTTGATTCATTATATATCCACATATATATTATAAAGGTGTAGATGTCTGTGCGCAGAGTATCTGGATGGGAAAGTCAGCTGGTAGTTACGGCAAAGAGCCGTGCTGCTCAAGCACCAAATCAGCATAGAGCTCTATTTTTGCATTTGCTTGTTTAATGCAAGTTATTTGCTATCCAGCACAGGTAAAGCTCCGGTGCGCCCGGGCACAGCAGCCAGCTGCTGCCCTGTGCTGTGCTGCTTTGTAGATCTGGAAGGGGATCGGGTTCAGCATCGGTGCTAATTCAGCA
>NW_010538461.1:60465-68146 GCF_000687285.1 Phaethon lepturus
GAGGAAAATCTGCTTTCAGGAGAGGAGCCAGGGAGAGAGGGGCTGGTCACTGGAAAGGTCATACATGTATCCGTGTCTCTCACACGCACAGTCCCGTGCAGTCGCGGGGGAGCGACAGAGGGCAGAGACGGACAGGCGCATGTACGGAGGTTTGCTGCAGAGGATTGATTTTTGACTTTTGTTCCCGAACGTTGAAGATTCTCCCTGAGCCAGGGATCAGCATCTGAGAGCCATATAACCTGCTTTATATCTAAATACCGTTACCGCCCCTGGGCAGCGCTTTGTGTATTTAGCCACTGAGCCATTTTTAATACAGATCTTTTTGTTTCACAGAGAGAAAGCTAGTCATAGCAAGAGCTACTCTGTCATTTCTTTCATTATTTTTTCATATATATATATGAATAAGAAAGTCAATTACATGAATGAAAGATGCTTGGTTCCCTGCCTAAACAGCTGCCAGAATTGATTCCAACTCTGAGCCAAACTCAGCAAAGCTGGAATTTCTGCAGAAAGCTCCAGTGCGGCGTGAGATAGGCTTGTGCATTAGTCTGCGTTACAGATTGCTGCTGCCCAGCCCCTCGCCCTTGGCTATCTATGTAGGCAGTTGAGGAAGGATGGATTTCACACACTCTGTAGTGAGCTTGACTTCACTGCAAAATAAGCCTGAATTAAATATCCTTAGCAGACCCTTGCTGGAGTGAGTGCCATCACACTGTAAAGCAGTGCTCACTTGATATAGAGCAGCTGTCTTGGCAGCTCAGAGCACCTGAAAACTTAGTGCCGGTGTCAGCAATACTTAGAGCTTCATATTTGTTCCTCCCCATGGACCAATTAACTTGCATTTAAAGAACCGCCTGAATTGAACAGGAGATTTTTTGGATGTGGACAGGAGCTGAGTTGAGTTACAAAATTTGAATAAGCGTGCAGGGGAAGCAAGCCCTCTGCCCAGGCAGCAACTGCTGCTGCGGGCGGGCAGGGAGCAGTTATAAGGCTGGCTGTTGAGGATGGGGCACCTCTGGATACACGGCTGAAGGACATGGTTGCTTGCTTTTAGGGAGATGCATATCTGTAGTGACTGTAACTAGTGATTTGAAGGTCATTTTCAGGAAGTGA
Organism: Phaethon lepturus; assembly: GCF_000687285.1. Lineage (NCBI taxonomy): Eukaryota > Metazoa > Chordata > Aves > Phaethontiformes > Phaethontidae > Phaethon > Phaethon lepturus. The sequence goes on from NW_010538461.1 coordinate 61,579, forward strand.
GGTGGAGGATAGCCTTGAAGATTAAGGCAGTGGCCCAAGTTTCTAAAGGTGAGTTGAGATAAAGCCAAAGTCATTAACCTGTGAGCTATTATAACCTTGCTGAGACAGTAAGCTGGAGGATGGCAGATGGGAGGAGGAAGACAGCAAGTCAATTCCAGCTTGTAACAGTCTGTTGGAGCAGAGCTGCGATCCTGACACTGTGAGTGTAAGGTAGGGTTTCTTTCTGTTTGAAGCAGTATGCCTTCTGCTCAGAGGTTGATTCCTCATTCTCCTGCTGTATAAGTCTTGGCAAGTTCACTTGTCCTTGCTCTGTAGATGGGTGGACTGCAAGCTCAGGGGCCAGCTCTCCTGGATGCAATGTGTGCAGCACTCTGCTCGGGGAGGTGTTAAAGCCCTCTTGCTAGCATTAGGCACTGCAGGACTGTTGGGCAACCTTCCCAGAAAAGGTGCTTTTGACCTGAAAGGGCACTTATCTCAAGTGCCCCTCTGCAGCTAATTACTTGTGGCTCAGTGTAAGATAAACACACCTCTGTAAAGCTAATAGCCCAAATTGTCCTGGCTTGGATTCAGAAGCTCTAGCTCTTGATATACAGGTATTTTGAACCTACAGCATTTGAAAAAGTCCCAGAAGTAGAAAGCGACCTGCTGACAAAGCAGGTGAGACGGATCCTGACTCCCTGCGTGCTGCTGCTACTGGTCCCTACAGAGGGCTCTGGCCACTGCGAAGGGTAGGTCCTGGCCTTCCTTGCAAAGCCTTGCTCCTGGCTTTGTGGTCCTCTTGCTCCTCTTCTCCTTTATGAAGACCTCATGGTGATGAGATTGCTGAAAAAATGCTGAGGAAAAAGGGAAGGATGGAAGAACTTGAAAGAATGAGTTTTGCTTTTCTGTAGGATATCTGCTGTGAAAAGCACAGAGCGGTAGGCTGTGCTGATGGGCAGAAGCAGCAGTGTGCATGTGGGAGAGAAGGGGGCAACACCCCGGGCACTATCCATACCTAAAATAGCTGTGAGCAGGCAGGACAAATGGGTGCCCTCAGCCTGCATTTTGTTGCTGAGAAAGCCATCCAAGAGGATGATGTCTCGTACGGGTAGCATCGTTCCCCAGGGCCCTTCTTTGGGGTGTTATCTCTGGAAGGGAGATGAGTGCGGGAGACCTGAGAAGCAGAAGGTAAAGATCCCAGCTGGAGGAGAGGTCCTGAAATGAGGAAGGCCTGGGTGATGAATGGAGATGGGTGCTCATAACCATGGCCAGTTATGCCTGAGAAGCAATAACCTGGAGCAGTGGCAGGGCATGGACCACAGGGCTCTGGGGGCTGGCAGAGACCTCCCTGCAGGGAGGGATGTGCAGACCTTGTGCTCGTAGGGCTGGGGGGAATGAAAGAGCTCTGTTGCCCAGAAATAGAAATGAATGCTAAGCTCAGTGGGCAGAGAAGCAAAGATAGCAGATGCTCATGTGTCAGCACAGAGGTGGACTTGAGCATGGTCTTAGAGGAGAGCAACAGGGGGGATCTGAAGTGGAGGAGCAGCTTAGCCCGGCGGTTGCCAGCTCTGACTTGACCCCTGACAAATGAGGACTGTGAACATAAGAAGGCTGCAGGGAGGGATGGCTCGTTTTCCCAAAGACACCGCTAATGAATTCCTCTTGCACCTCCAGACGCTGTAGGGGTTTGGAGAGACTAAATGGAACTTTATGTGAAAATGATGGCTGAATGTCAATTCTGCTGTCGAAGCCAATTTGGGAGCTGGAAAGTGCTAAAAGAATTAAGATTGTTAAATGGAAATAAGTCTACTTGGTTGAGATGAAATAGGGTTTAAATGAGTGAAATTATCTGTGGATTACCCTTGTTAGAGTACTGCCTTATTTAATAAACTGAGTTTTAATCTGCTGCAGGGATTCCTGAAGGAAAAGCTTAGCCTACTGGGGTGCATGGCTGTGATGAAGGGGAAGGACTGACTGTACCATCATCCTCCGGAATGGAGCCACAAGAGTGAAGGGGAGGTAATAGTTTGCCCATGAGTGTTTTGTGCTTTCATGAGGATTTTGTTTGCTGCTCAGTAAGTGGTTGGATCTTTGTTCAAGCTTCTTCGGTAGTTCTTCTCTTTTGCTGACAGAATAGGAGGCCACTCCTTCTGGTTAGGTGATACCTGTTCTGGATAGCACGTGTCCCTGGGGAGCATTTCTAGTGCAGGGCCACACAGCGCTTCATGTTTCCTGGGGTAAATGTCATCAGACCTCTCCTTGAGCACTGGGAAGGAGTGCTGCAAGGGAGCAAACTCTTGCTGTATTTAGGAGGGAAAGAGAGAGTGCTGGACATCTTGATGTCCGCAATTTCGTTGAGGAGAGAGAGTCTAGTAATTATTAACAGCCCTGATTATCTGTTTCTGCAAGAGCAGATCTGTTGCAGAAGAGCAACCGGGTACTCTTAGCTAACTTTAGCTGTCCACCTGACTTAATGCAGATGTCACCTGTCATCTCGCATGTGTTTCTGACCCATCTCTCTTTCATGATAGTCATGAAAGCATAACTGCTCCAGATGCTTCTAAAATTGTCCATGGAGGGAAGAACCTGATCTTAGTGCTTAGCAGTCATCTTCCAGCACTGTAGGACTGCTCTTCACTGCTGGAGCCAGTACCTGAGCCTGGGAGCCTATGGCGTGCAGGAGGGGCACATGGCTTAGAGGGAAGGGTTTGCTGAATGTGAGGTACAAAAGGTTAATGCACAAGGAGGGATGAGGCTTGATTTTCCTCTTAGTTGTGTAACTCCGAGGTTCCAGAATATTGTATGTTCTGTTCTTGGAAGATTCAAGAATTTTCAAGCTGTTTTCAGACAATTTTGAGAGAGAAATCGACTCCAAAGTCACTAGTGGGTTAGGAGTCTCAGAGGGGATGCAGGAGATCCAGGATCAAACTCCAGCTCCTGTAGGAGTCCGTGGGTAACCTGTCTGGGTTATGCTCCTATCTGTTCAAAGGAGACTGTCTTCTACGAATATTACATCTTTGGTAGCCCTTGCTGTTGTTGTCAGGAGAGCTAATAAAACTGGCTAGCAGGCAGAGCTGAGCCATTGCCTGCCAGAGCCTTCCCATCCTGTATTTTTGCCTCTTTTCCTGGGCCTGTCCTGACAACCTGGTCTCTATAAATGCTGGAAGTTCTTGCATTTCATGCTGCTAAAATTGTACTCAGGGAAGAAGTTAGAGCTGGGATAGAAGAAAGGCAGCAAGGAAGGGGCTCTATTTGCCTGTATATTTTTCTCTTGCTGGGCGGATTGCTGTACCCTGTGACATAGCACAGAGCAGACTCACTGGAGCCAGTCTATATGTGCCGTGTCCTCTGGACTTATTCCTGGTTTCATATCATAGGGGTGCAGGCCAGGATGAATGCCTGAGATCGAGCCTGAGGCTCATCCCACATGAGCTTAAGACTTCTGTGATCTTCTTGCCAAGCCCAAGGGATAATGAAGTCTGAAAAGTCATAATGTGGTGTCAGCTTGGGTTTTTCTGAGGATCTCCAGATTCATTACAGATTCCACCACCTTCCCAACCATGATTTGTGGTTCTTCTGTTTGGCGAGAAGAATCCACTAACTTGTATCCCATGGGATCAGCTACCTCATCAAACTGCTCAAGGGTTTTGTAGTCACCAGCATCTCACAGTATGTGTGCTTACGGATGCACGTGTGTGCACTCCATGGTATTCAACAGCCCATTTAATAGCCTCCACCTTGTACCAGATCTGATTCACAGGCGTCTAATTTGACCATGGCGGGATGCCCCTAATCTTCATTCACCTTGCAGAGTGGTTTTTCGGTCATGTTCATAAATCTTCCCATTTGACCAACAGCAACAGTCTGTTTTGTTGTTTGGTTTGGCACTTCAGAACATTTTGTTCCACATCCCTTGCACAGAAGATAGCTTGGCAGTTGCAGACCTCTAGCATTTGTTATCTGTTGTGTTTCTATCTGTTTCAGTGGCATGTGGAATTTTTTGGTGTGCTCGTTTCATTGGGGCCCTGGTACAGTGGGAAGAAGTAATTTATTATACTTTATTATTCTGGGCATGCTCAGAAATACCCTGATCTTAGCGATCACACAAGACAAAGCAAAAGAATGGTTGAGTTGTCAATGAAATATCTTGCAAATATACTTGTGCAAAGACTTGGGTATCCCATGCAATAGTTGTTGTGGTGCTTCACTGCAGAAGCTGGTGTTGGGCTTTTGGGGACAGATGAGGGTGCAGTGTCTTTGCCCAGGCAGCAAGCAGTGCGCCGAGCACTGCAGCTCTCAGCAGAGCTTGCCTCGAAGTCCCCACCGTGACCAGTCTTTGAGAGGTAATGCTGTGGGATAGCTGCCTGCTGGGTCTGGCAGAAGGGAAGCACTGTGGTTGTCCAGCTTGGCATGGCTGAGGAGCATTACCAGGGTAGGACAGGGGTCTAAGCGCTTGCATTTTGGAGCAGAAAGCTTGTTTTCATTGTAATGGCTGTGGTTGAAAAGCCTGTTCTTCTCTCATGCGTTTAAATCCCACGGAGCATCTCATTAGGAACAAATGATGCCTCAGGCGAGTGGAGCTGTAGAAAAGTAATCTTTATTAAGCACCCTCAGTGGTCAGAGTTACTTGATGAGCTCCAGAGCTTTATTTGCAGGCAGCTTGGGTTGTTGTTTAGCAGGAAAGTGCTTTGAACTCCCTCCCTTCCCTGTCTCTAGGTTACTGTTTTCTATTTCTGTGTGTTTTCTGTCCCTACAGCCCTCCAAATACTGTTGGTAAAATTGTTGACACTGGGAACAAAATGAATGGAAGAGCACAGGTCAGGAGCATGAAGCTATGCCTGGAGAAGGGGATGCAAGGTGCCTGCATTGCATCCTGAGTTGCCCTGAGCAGGACACAGGCACAGCCTTTTCCATGGGAAACGGTGTACAAGAACCCACAGATTGATGGGAGAACATCTATGGGAAGTTCTGTCTCTGAATGCTTCATTGCTGAATATTTGGGGTGGGAATGGCCACAGGGAGAGCAGCACCTCCTCTTGGAGTAATCCTCTCTACCTCTCCATGCTGGTACCTACAGTAAGCTGGACAGCTGGTTGTCTTTCATCTCTGGACTTTGCAAGTTCTCAACAGGTGATAGAAAAGGAGCTAGAAACTGTAAGCACAAAGACCAGTTAAAACCAAAATAAATTTAAAACAGCATCCTGCCAGATGTTTTGCTTTTTGCTGGATAGCTAGAGGGAGAAGGAATAAACAGCTCAGAAAAATAAAGCAAGACGTGGGGAGTGAGCGTGAAGGTGCTGCACACTTCAGCTGTGTAGCTAACCCTGATAGTTGTTTGAGGCTCTGCTGCTGCACAGTGCTGTATGGGATATTTCTAGGTTGATGTGAAGGCAACCCCAGCCTCACCCTCTGCTTGAGTGATATCAGGGCATCTCAAGGTAAGTCCAGGAAGAAAAAAGGAGAGGGAAAAATTCATCTGTGGCCACTGTACTTGGCTTTATGAAAAGGAAATAAGTGAAGACAGGAAACTCAAAAGTTTGCCTGCATCTGTCTTGTCAAGCATGTGAAGCTGACACAATGATGGAGTCATTACAGGCTCCTGTGTAAATACAGGCTCTTCATTATTATTTTTTTTTTCCCCATAACATGTCTCATTTACTTAATAGCCTGTAATTGCTCTGGAGGAGCAGCCACTGTTTATCAAGTAAGAGCCTCTTGGTCATGTCAGCCAGCTCTAGCATTCATGGTCCGTAGGAGCTTTTTGGCATCAGAGTAAGTGCCTCTGCAAAGTGCAGCAGGAAGGAGGGCTCCGTAAGCCCCTCGCACAGAGGTCTCTTGGCTGATGCTTTCAGTCCCCCAAGCTCTGTAGCGTGAAGAGGACCTTTCAGGAAGATGTTTTCCAGGGCACTGGGGGCAGCCGCACATTGCTGGAGATGCCTTTGAGCTGGTTATCCCTCTGCTGCCTTCGCTTCTCCTCCTCCTCGTTGCCTGGCTCCTGCCCTTTAGGATGGCAAACTGCAAGGGGTTGGTGGCTGTTTGTTGTCCTGGGACCGCCAATTTTATTGCAAAGAAATGGGAAGCATGTTCAGGCAGCGGCTAGCAGCATAGGGAGTCTTTGAGCAGGAGTTCGTGCCACTAAGCATGCTTTTGAAAGATGTGTCCTGATGCTTAGGGGATCAATTAACCTCGGAAAGATTTGGTGGCTTGGTTTAGAAGAGCACCAGCTTTCAGAGTTTCCTCTCCTGCTACTGAAACAAGCCGCCTCTAGCATGAAGCACCTCCTAATGAAAGGTGAAGTGAGAACAAAAATAAAGCAAAATAAAATAAACCACAGCAAAGCTCCAGAAGAAATGCAAGAAAGAGCATCTGTGTGACTAACACCCGAAGCCCTTCTGAAACACAGTCATTTGCTGAATATAGCTGTACACTTTTGTTTTAAACGTCCTGGCCTCTATTCTTTGCTCTCCTCCACCCCCACATCTGGAAACAATCCAGCATTATTCACGCTGGAAAAGGCAGAACTGGCTCCCTGTGCTGAGCTGCCCCAGCTACGGCCAGCACCTGCAGCGAAGGCTGCAACAGGCTGCTG
>NW_010538462.1:0-16480 GCF_000687285.1 Phaethon lepturus
AAAAAAAAAACCAAAACCCATAAAAACACAGGCTGTGGGGTCAGGACTATGAACCTGAGCCTTATATCTCATAAAACATGTTGTACATACGTTAGGGAACTTTTTTGTCGACTAACTTAAAAATGTAGGAGTGGCATCCTACTTTAGTTAATGGTATATTATCTGGAATTTACTTTTGTGCTTATTTGTCTTAAGTATAAGCCTCTTTAACACCTCTGTCTCATGTAAATGCATGTAATTTTTACTATAATGGAAAAAGTGTGTGTAATTGCATGCATGTGGATAAATTTATCTACTTCTGACTACCACCTTTTCCTTGCAGACAGATCTGTGATTGCCACTGAATTAGAGGATTTTGTTTTTTCCCCCAGCCTCTGAGTCCCTCGGGTTGGAAGGGTTCTCAGGAGGTCCTTACTCCAATCTTCTGCTCAAAGTAGGCTCAGTGAGCTCAGGGATGTGTCCGGATAGGTTCAGAAAATCTCCAAGGATGGATCCTGCACAAACCCTCTGTTCTGCTGCTTGGCTGTCCTCAGGGAGAAAAAGTTCTTCGCCCCTGGTTGGCCCTCTAGTGCTCAAATCAAGAAGTTACCCTTGACACCACCCAGAAATATCCTGGATGGCCTGAGTCCGGCCATGTTGCCACTTGAGCACCTCCTTCAGATAGAGGGCCAACGCTGCTCTTTGTTTTCCCTGCCTATCTTTCCTGAAGAGTATGTATACTTGTCCATCACAGCATGCCAGTTGTGCAAGCCATCCCACCATGTCTGTTATTCCAACCATGCAGCAGTTCTATGACTAGATGTGGAGCTTTAGTTCCTCCTGTTTGTTTATGATGCTCACATGGATAAGCAGTGGGGGATAATAGTCTGAGGGCTGGAAAAGACTCAACAATTTCTTTACCACACCCCAGATAAACAGCAAATCCAAGACAACAGATCAAACAAACAGAATGATTCTTTTCTCCCTTGCAGGAAGGAGTCTCCAACAGCTATCACTCCCACTTTCTTCTTTATGCAGACACCTAGTTGAGACTTAGCTGGCTTTGATGCCTCCCCTGATGCAAGGTGACATTTCTCCCCCGTTTTGAGAACTGGATGTGGAGAAGAAGCCCCAACTGTCTCACTAGAAATGACAAGTTTCAGTCTTCCTCCATCTTGGGAGTTTCAATCCCTTGAGGGGTAGCCTCTAGATTTCCTTCCCGCTTTGCAATGCAGGTTTTGGATTCTTAGCTCTGCAGAGTTTCTGCAAAGACCATATTGATCTCCTGTTCATCCTCCCTGATGGTGTGCATGGTCACCCCTTCTCACGGCTCCTTCACCTGGCAATCGAGTGCCACAACCACAGCATACTTCCCACAGGGGAGGAGACCAATGTTCCCAACCTCAGGGCAGGGCACCACGCACTTCTTGCAGCCTCAGACCTGAATAAGTGGCATCCTTGCTTAGTACTGCTGTTTGGGTCAAGGCCCCTGATGTTCCAAGGCCACTTGTTCCAGCCGGTGTTGGAGACCACATGGCACGTTACCACTGTTAGCACACAGTCCTCAGCAGAGGTTCTGAGCTCCTCTGCACTCCTGCTGCAACGACTGCTGGGACACAGCAGCGCTTTGCCTGTTGGTCATATAGCTCCTGCCAAGCAACGGTTGCAGTAGATGCTTGGCAGTCCTTGGTCAGCAGTCTGTTGTAGACAAAAGCTATGGGTACTCCCAAGTCAGAAAGCAGCCAAAAAGGCTGATTGTTGGAGCTGTCAGAGGCAAAAAGCATATAGCAGGCTGCAGAAGTTAAACCTCATCAACAGCAGCAAGTCACCAGATGTTTCCTGAAGAGTTTTGCTGAAGCAGTCTGGAAATTGCTACAGGTCTGTTAGTCGCCTCTCTGCACATTTGCAAATAATCTGTTCTTTTCTATCCTGGAAACTATTTTGAATGCAAAAATGAGTAGCTAAATACGTGCAAAGAGTGGAATCTCCCAAAGAAACCCCTATTCTTGATGCTTATATCAAAAGCTATTTATAACAAGCCCTACTGCATTATCACTGGCAAGTGGTACAGAGATTATATTGTTTTGTGACTACTGCATTTCAGGATGATGGATGCAAACAGTAAGTGTGCATATGCTGCTCGTTGTGGGGTATTTCCATGTTCCATATCCGAGACCTTGATTGTTCTACTGCATTGAGCCAGGAAATCTCTTACTGCCTTTGGCTTGACCAAGCGGGACTTTCAGCTTTGGTCCATTATAATTTTGCTGCAGTTAATCTGCTTTAATGTTATTTAACTGTGGTTGCTCTTCTGGTGTTACAAAAATGAACAGATATTGCAGTGTACAGCACTTCTCAGTGTCTGCCTTTGGCAGGAAGGAGTGGATCTGATGTATTGCGTGTTAATAGATCTTCCTTCAAAAGTTAGAAAATCAAGGAGAGGCAGACTGCCCATGCTCTTTAGAATTAACATCCCTGTATTCGTTCTAGATATTTGTAGTGCAGGAGGTTTATAGCATTTTTTGAGTTTCAAGTGCATCCCATTCTAGGATAACATAGACTTTTCCCTACTCCTGAATTCTTGCAAATTTCGTTAATACCTTTGCCTTTGCAGTAAGTCTGTAGTATACGGAAACACGGTTATCGTTTTGCAGTACTCCACCACCATTCAGAACAACCTTGCAGCAGAAGAAATAATTTGTTGTAAAAATTTTCCTCCCACTTCAGCTACAGCCTGTTTCTAGTTTATCGCCTCTGACTAGACTGATGGAGTACTTGAAAATTTCTCTTAAATGATACAGAACTGTTTTCCAGAGTCAGATTGGTTAAAAAGGAACTTCTGTCAGGAAAAAAATAGTATCTGGTTTGTGACAGCCCTGTGAAGGTGATAGAGGAAAGGTAAGTTGGAGGATACTGGCTGGGTGTTTAAGAATCTCAAGTGCAAGCATCTGCACTAAGTTGACATTTTGCTTCCACAACATGTGGGAAAGAGCTTGTTTTCACTCCTTGTTGGCATTAGAAGTAAACTTCTGACGCCTTGATTTTCTTTTTCGTTTTTCTTTCATAAGTCACTACTTTGTTTTCCAAACAGCTCAGTCCATGATCAGCTACTGAGCTTTTCTAGTATAATAATTGTTTGACTAATTGACAAGTAATTATATAATAAATAATAATTAATAATAATCTAGTATAATAATTATTTAATAATTAGTGCTACATTTGCTGTAAAGGATCAAGTTCTTACAAGTAGTGCTGGCATTATTATTTGATTCCAGTCCTGTATTTACATGTTTTCATGAAGACAAAATGCCTATTCCACAAAGCAGAAACACATGTACTGCAAGGGTCTTAAAAGTCATGCTAGCCTCCCTACATCCTACTTCTGTTTTGGCTCAGTATTCTCATCCTTTTCCAGAGCAATACACTTTGATTTACAGATTGCAGAGGTACAAAATGGTTGCATCATGTATGTATCGGTCTGAGATATGGACTACGAATATTCTTCAGATGTGCACAGTGTAATTTCTTCTAGAGCGCAGTGGGAATAACTGCTATACAATGGAGGCAATAAGCATCAAAACCACCTGGATATCTACTTACGCTGGCAGAAATAATGGAGTCACTTTTGCAAGGACTTCTTCAAAACACTGGCTAGAAAATTCTTTTTAATGATGGCTCTAGGCTTTGCCAAACACCTAGTATCAAGGATATATTGTGGTGGTGCCCGGCCAGGCTTTCGCCATATACTGATACCGATAAATGAAGTGAAATAGCCTTTTTGGTTTGGCATTAGAGCTGTATATGTCTTGCAAGAGTATATATCTTGCAAGTAGTTCATAGGCTAAAGGCCTTTTAATCAGTGCCTTGCCTTTTGTCCACTTTTGCATGGGGACGCTGACTCTGGACAGGATTCCTGGAAGGACAAGCTCTGCTTAGTGTGCAAAGGTAGTCAGAAAGTAAACAGATTATGGGACATAATATTCAAAAGATTGAAAAGCACCTCTGGGAACTGTAGACCTCCTTCCCTGTGAATATTGCATTTCATGGTAACTCTCTGTATTATAAAAAGTAGAGCAGACAGAAGAGGTTTCCACAACCTGATGGCAAAAATAAGGCTTCTGCGTGAGAAAAGATTGGAAAGGTGGAGGAAATTTTATTTAAAGATGAGATAAATCAGAGTGGAAACAGCCACTGAGATAGAACAGGCATTAGCTCTCTTCTGTAGTATAATGACCAGAGGGGAGGAAATAACTGAGAGGCGATTCTTTTGATTTGATAAACGTAACTGCATCCTATCGAGCTGTGTATTTGTAAGGTGAAAAGTTCATTAGGATTCACAGCGGTGCTTGCTGCTTCTGCAGAGAATGAGAATATTTGCAGCTAATTTACATACAAGAACTCTTTTCAGAAAGCCATAAAGTCTGTCCATCACCTTATTGACGGGCTCTGCACTTCGCTTTATGGGTGGGTTTTGCCACAGTTTGTAGACAGGCTCCTATCTGAAGGGCAAGATCTGCTCAGTGAGAGACAACGAAGTAGTTCAGTAGTTGAATGTTCTTCTTAAATCTGTGTCTGAAAGTGCTATAAGACAGACAAGATAGTAGAGAAGTGGATGAGGAACAGCGAGATTATATTGAACCAATGTTAATTTTACATTAAGATATCCAGAACTGCAGCATGAGAATGCAACCCTAGGGATTGTTAAAACCTTTTAAGATGATGATGGAGACTCCATTAATGTTCGGCACATTTTTTTCAGGGTATATTTCTTTTCTTTTTAAAATCTTTCTGTTAAAGACATTTTTGCTGCTTTTTTCTTTTTCCTTTTCAATATACAGGATGATTAGAGAAAACGAACTGCTCTTCAATAACTGTGTAATCATTTGTTGTCATTCAGATATGAATTTGATTCAGCTGAGTGATTTTTTTAAAGAACATGTGCGTGAATTCCAAAGTGAAATGTATTTCTGCAGACTGAGTGAAAAATAGTCTTATTTTTTTAATTGGAGAAAGGGAGAAAAGTGATGAGAAAAAAAGCAGCTTGTTGAAAATCACAAGTGATCCAACATTATTTTGATTTAATTGTAATGCCTGCAAACTTTTTCATTAAAACTTTTTAGAAAGAAAGTAGCAGTCTTAGACTTGAATGCTTTGTGCATTTCATTAGCTAATACTGGGTAGCAGAGGGATGAAATGGAAAGAGAGCAAACCAAAACCAAGGGAAGAGGATTTAGACAAGAAGAAAAGTAAAAATGCATATGTTTGAATGTTTAACTCATTTTTCTGATGGGCAGTAGATTTCTGGATATTTCAGATTAATTACTTAACTTGGGGTTGACAGCATTGTATTTCAAAACGCTCTGAAATTTCAAAGCCTAGTCACTCTTCCCTGAAAATGACCATGGAAATGACTTGTTACATTTCTAATACACTTTGAGTCAGACTGAGTTCCTCTCATTCCCGCTCTCTGGCACCTTAATACTTGCATAGTCCTAACACTATAAAGGGGACTTCATGCAGAGTGGGGCATCTTGCCTTTTAGGAAAACATGCATTGACTTCTGTTCAGGGTTTTGATGTGTAATTTCGTAACAGGCTCATTGCCTCCAATCCAAATTATGTCATGGCACAGACTTGGAAGAGAAGGAGAATTGTTGTTCAACCTTGTTTTTGGGATAAACTGTCATTAGATGCTTGTAATCAGATTGTATTTGCTTTGAAAGGAGGCTTATGAGGAGGAATTTTGAACAGTGAATGGATGATGGGTATGCAGATGGTATATTAATTTCCTGCTTTGGGATGTATCAAATGAAATATTTACCTGGCAAATAGTCCCAGTGTGTTGAAGAGAGGTGACGGCTAAACTAAAAGTCAAGTCTTTAAGTGATGCTTCGTTGTACTGATCTAGACAGAATACCATACGCAACTGCAATGTTAATGGCCCACGCAGTAACAGGCAGTCTGAAGGGAGGGGTAGTGTATTTTGTTGGACCAAAATGCAACAGAAAATTACGAAGCCTTTAGACAAACAAGCCTGCCTTCAGCTACCTCTCTCTACACTACTCTACATCTTCCTCCATCTATCACAGCTGCAAAAACATTACTTCCACAATCTGGAGTAATATAAGGGGTAGACCACTTATTTTTGGCATGGAAATAGTTACTGGGTAGAGCAGCAGGGGTGAGAGCCGCTGATTACTCTCTCCAGCTCACATTATTAACGTTGCGAATGTCACTCCTTATTCCTGTCACCCACTTGAGACTGTCATGTCCTTTTGTGCCAACTGTTCTGATATCGAGTTTGACATACAGCGTGCGATAACAGATGGGCAGCTGAAGGAACGCGCTGGGAAAACATTTCAGCCTTCTTTGGGGGACACGGATTCTTTATCTCCTAGCATTGCTTGCTTTTTCCATGATTGCCCACGTGTAGTAGGAAACCTATCTAAATTAAGCTGTCTAGGGAAAGGCTGTGCACGTTTGAGAGGATTGGGTACAGGGCTGGGATTTTTCAGCTTGTAACGCTATGAAAAGCTCACCTGTCACCTATGAACTGAACTCCTCCTGCTGTGCTCGTCTCCTTCCGAAAATTGTAGATAGGATGTTGCTAAGTAAATTCAATGTTTGCCTGTTGGGAATGACCCGTTGGGAGCCACGTGGGGCACAGATCTGTATGTGCAATTTTCACTCTTCCACTCTTGAGAACTTGACAGGCTAAATCTGATTTTTTATTTTTTTTTTTTTTACTCAAATGCTGAAATGTTTTAGTAAGTTAACTTTTAAATGTTTCAAATGAAAAAAAAGTTTAAAATGTCAGTTTTCATATATGTACTAGAGAAGATAAATTTTTATTTTAAACTTACATACACTTTGTGGCGAGAAAATAAGAGCACGTTTGGGGAGAGAAAGGAAAAAGGAAATAAGTAAGTTTTCCACTCAAGTCAGTTTTACAAAACATGCATGTGACTTATTTTAGGGTTGACTGAAACCTCTCAACATCCAGATTGTGCTCTGTTGTGCTAGAAACTGTTTAAAAATGATGTTATAAAGTCTGTCCAGCTTGTCCAGCAATGCCATGGTTAGACAAGACAAATGAGGGAGTGGCTGAGGAAAAGGGGGGGAAAAAGGTTATAGGAATGGCTGCATGTATACAGTTTTCAGGCCACTCGGTGAGCCTGCTGTGTATACAGATGTTGCAGTTTCATGTTAATGCCTAGCAAGGCGAAATCTGGAGACACACCATACCTCATTCTTCTTCAGAGTTTTACATCTTGACTGGAGATAACTTGATATGTATGGGCTTAAAAATAGAGTTTTATGGCATAAGTATCTATTGGGGAGTTATATACATGTGGACATCTGCTATTGACTACCTTGAAGAGGGATTTTGGGTAGATTTGGACATTGACCTATATTAGAATAGCAGTTCTTACTTTCCCTTGTGGCAACTGGACAGAGGCAATTCTTGCATTCTACAATACAAAAGCAAACTGCATGAGTGAGGACTTCTTTTATACCAACAAGAAATTGTAATTTATAATGAGTTGTAATGGGAAAGTTTAAGTTGTCTCATGCAACAAAATAGTCTTACATGCTTGGGATCAATTAAGAGATAAAAGGTGAAGCTTAGAATAGATATTTTTGTCAAAAGGTCCAGCATTACGTTAGTAATTAGAATCATTGTAAATTAATATCACACAGATCCACACAACATGTTAAATTTTCATATTTATAGAAAACCTTAGTGCTGCTGTCTTACATTTGACTTTCCCTCTTTTTAGATTCTTGACTAGTCAAGTGGCCAAGCAAGCACTCAACTTGGAAACAACCATTTACATTGAAAATAGATCCCCCAAACTGCAAAGTTTAAGTTGTGTTGTTTTTTTTAAAAAAAAATTCTTTACTCTGTATGGAGAATTTGATTTGGAATAAAGTGATTAAAAGGTAGAGTTTGCCTTTAAAAACTGTTCTCTTCCCAGGGATGTACCAATTCTCTCTTGCAGTTAGCTTATGTTAAGTGTTTAAGCTATTGTTTATGGCCAGTGTAAAGAAATATAGGGGTAGATAAAAGCTACTGATGACATCATCACATGAGATACGCCAATGTATCTCATGTGAACTTTGCACATTTTGAGAATTGACACTAATATACTTTTAAGTTGCGTCCATTATTTTAAAGGTGGTTTATAGATACTCTTTTAGTCCTACAATGTCTGTTGAGATTCCAGTCTCCTGCATTTCATATTATTCTTTTGTTATTAATAGCAAGGTAAGGGGTAAGGCTAGCTGAATTTTGTGGTTTAATCTATTTTTTTCAGCAGAAAAATGGATTTGGGGCTAAATACATTTTCACAAAAATGTCAATTTGCTGTGGAAATTAAAAGAAAAAAAACCACAACAAAACCAAATGACAAAAACCAAACAAACAAACCCAACTGCCCAAAGATTTAGGCCAAAAATGTGCTTTTCAGTTGATAGCAGAGATTGACAGATTGGGACCATTTTTCAATATTACTAGAGCTGCTCTTTGTTGTTTTTAACTTAGTAGCGCCTGCAGGCCCTAATTAAAATCAGGGATGTACAGTGCCAGAACTGTGACAATATGTACCAATGTGCACTATTCCTTTCCTGATGAGTTTACAGTGCAGTCTTATCCTACAAAACCAGCTTACCAGCTTTTCTCCCCTCTCCTTTTACAGCATTATACCTCATGGAAAAAGAGTAATTTTTAAACACCTGTATGCCCTAAGCATTGAACATACTTGCCGTAGGCAGAGCTTAAAAAAAAAGCTCTCAAACAAACAAACTTTCAAAAGTTTTATGTGAGTACCACACTTAATTTCTGTGAATTCCCTTTAATCCTACTTCGGCCTTAATCTTACTTCCTATTTGAAGATAGACACTTCCACAAGTGTTACTTGATAAGCAATCCAGCTATAAAAAAGTTGCAGTACTATCAATTCATTGCATTATCAAAAGGCCAATTGCCTAATGTACTTGAATTGGAACTTGCTGCAGGCATAGCAAGTAAGCAACTAACTCTGTGATGAATGGCACGTGCAGTTAAAATTGAATAGGCTGCTCTGGAAAGATATATTGGCATTTGCTTTTTGCTTTAACTGCAGAATTGTTTCATGAAAAAAGACAAGATTGAGAGGCTAATGACAATTGGCTTTGCTTTGAATAATATTGTCTTATCCCTACTATAAATCTTTGCCAATATCAGATTCACAGGACAGAAAGCTCCCAGACTCCTCAAAGTTCATTTGTGAAAATACCAAGCTTTGAGACCCTGAAACGAGGCTGGCATTAAAAGATGCTAAATAAGCTTTTTCCTTTTTTTATATTATTACAACAAACCTTCTTGTCTCTACCCACTCACTTTAGGGATCATGCACACAGGTATAGTTGCAAGATGTGTTGGAAAATGAATACAGTTTCTTTTCAGGGTTTTCCTCACAGATAAATAAAACGTCATTTTCTGAGGGGCAGGGTGGTCAGGTGAGTAAGGTATAGGGCTAAGAGCCATAACATCTGGGTTTCACTGCTCTATCCTCAAATCTGTTCTTGGTTTATGGCAAGACCCTAAAGATCAATATTAAGAGAACCTCGATATTTGTTACTTAAATATTTGTACAGATAAATGAACTTCTTTTAATTATTAATTTTTATTTAATTGAGCAATAAAATGTGAGCACATACTGACGTGAGCACTGTGTTTTAAGGTCCTACTGCTGAAAAACACTGATGGCAGCACCTTTCACTTAGGAGCCTCAAGAAAACCATAAACCCCATCTGACTGAGCTCCAGAATCCTCTTTATGGGAAAGCGATGGTGGAATGTCATTGTAAAGGCAGGGCGACTGCTCCACAGGAGAGCCACATGGCTTTATCGCATTCATGTAATCTATTCATGAGTGTGAATGTATTCATGACTTCATGTAAGAGACTCAAGAATGCACAGGTCCTGATTACTCGTCAAACTATCAAGCACATGCTATCAGTCCAACTTTATGGTGTTTATAGGAACCAGCATAAAAACAGAGCAGAACTTATTTTTATGAACTGACAGGCTCATACTGCCCACTCTGTGTGAACTCACATTGCTGCCTGTGAAATTTGCCTGCAGAAAATCACAGGGCTTGCTAGTAGTAAAATTAACAAAGGCTCCACTCACAGAAAACTGGGGAATAAATTTTTGTACCTTCAATAAAATGAAAATGACTTACTTAAAACCAGAACAAAACCTTGTGATGTCTTCTATCCACCTGCATCCTTATTAATAAAATATTCATTATTGCTTCTTGTGTAACAAGAAGAAATAAAATCAGTAATATTATTAATCATTTCAGTTAGTTATGTAATACTGTGTTTAAGACCAAAGTGCTTTATTTATTCACTGAAACAGATTTCTGTTTTTTATATTTTAACTGTATAAACTGCTAGTTTAGCTAAAGTCCTGATACAGCTTCTATCATGATTTTCTTATGGTCCTCATTTGTAACACGTCCAAATGTACTGCCTTTGTTGAACTTCTGAACTTCTGGTTTATATTGGAAAAAAAAAAAAACAAAACCTAAGAAAGGACTTGACTTGTTTTCTAAGTCTGTGTTCATTCTGGAATAGTAAAATTTTGTGGGGTTTTTTTTCCCTCCTTGATACTTTTATATTCAAAGCAGCACATTCTTGATAGTACTTAACATAAAGGAGGCTATGTTGACCCTCAGGAGCTTGAGAATGCTTTCTGCCTCCTAGCTCTGGGTGTGCACCTCAGCCAAGTCCTGTGTAATGTAGAGATAAGACTCACACGTCATCCTTCGCCTTGTGCCTGGGCTTCCATGCAAAGGGAGCGCTGGTGTGGGCCAGAAGGTATTTCTGAGCAGCAATGATGGGCATCCATCTGGCAGTATGTGAGAACTCATAACTCTTCTAGTCTGAGTTTCTCCTGCTGATTAGACCCATGTGGTCTGTGTTATATCTCTACATCTTGTTCTTGACTTTTGGGGTGTGGGCTCTTGCACACATTAGCAAAACCAAGACCAGCAAAAAGGTACTGAAACAGGTCAGTAGTAGGATCATTATTCATTTCACTCCTTCAAATATTAGCTGTCACATGCACGACAAATGAAGCATGTCTTCGGAGATAGGAACATTTCTGTAGCTCTTCAGTCCTCTAGTTTAACTTCCATTTACGGATAGCGTTTGGTATGATTACATGTACATGTAGGCAAATTTCTCATTTCTGATCTTAGGGAAGTAACTCCTGTAAGATTTGTAGTGACTATCTATGAAGAATAGCTTGCTCACTGCAGCTCAGAGCCCTTCTTAATAACTGCTGATGAGCAGTTTATGACTTGTTTAAAATCACTGATTATGTGAAATCATTCTTGAAGTATATATGCATAACTCTTTGCAAGGTAAATGTTCGTACACTGTTTAATACCTACATTTGTTATCGTAGAATCATAGAGTATCTCAAGTTGGAAGGGACCCATAAGGATCATCAAGTCCAGCTCCCTGCTCTCTTGTCCTAAAGGGTTTTAAGTTCTTACAGCATAGCAAAAGCACTCAAATCTTTTAGGAACAGTCTTTTACTAAAATTTTAGTACAGAATTTCAGAATAGTTCTATTGAAAGCAGCCTGATTTTCTTGGGAGGTAAGGTTTTGAATACATTCATTATTCAAAATGAAAGTTAATCTGTCTCTCTTCTGAATGAAAGTAAATGTAAGGTTTTCAAGAAAGGAAGATTTCTGGAGGTGAAGAGAGAAGGGAAGAGAAACAGCTTGACTATTGCATTCCTTGGAAATATTAATAAAATAAAGTAATCCTTGTTGTATTTCTAAAAGGAGACATCTACCTAGAAACGATAATATGCTTAGAATCCCATGCTTATTCATACTGAGTCCTCTAAGTACTGCAAAAGATTGATTTAAGGCATCTCCGTCATCAGCTTTTTCATTATTTGCACATGGAGGTAGCTCCCTAGCCCGAGTGCGGTGTTTTCAAGAATGCAGTCTAAACTCTCCCATCATACAGTGAAGGCTCAGGAGAGGAAGGTGGGACCTTCCACACCTATGTCACTCCTGCACCTTCCAACCTGTGAACTTTATAGCTTCATAGTAAAAAAGGATGTTGAAACACTGGTAAAGCATTGTGGAGGGTCATAAACTTATTTGCTAGTCATGTCTGCGTTATTAAGCAATGTCTTTCAGAGACATATACAGGGCAATGTTTATTTGCTGGAAACAAGTATTTTTATCCAAATTTTCTATGATTTTTCAAGATTAACTCTTACATATGATACAAATTGAAACTGCTTGTAGTATCCCACCATTTTAATTAATGGATCTAGATTTTCCTCCTTCTGGATGGCTAAAGGATCAACCAGATTATGCAGCGTACTCCTGAACTCATGCATTTGTTGGAACTTTCAAAATAATTGGGTTTGTCCCAAAGCCCCAGCACCCTCAGTGATGTGGTTATAAGAGAAATCCCCGAGAAAGACAAAGATTTTAGCACCTACTTGTGAAAATAAAACAAACAAACAACAAAACCCAAAACAAAATGCAGGTCTCAAAAAGCTTGAAATGTTTCTTTTCAAAGAAAGAAATTCTTTTCAAAGGTTTGAAAAGAAATGA
Organism: Phaethon lepturus; assembly: GCF_000687285.1. Classification (NCBI taxonomy): domain Eukaryota; kingdom Metazoa; phylum Chordata; class Aves; order Phaethontiformes; family Phaethontidae; genus Phaethon; species Phaethon lepturus. The sequence continues at coordinate 12,617 of NW_010538462.1, forward strand.
GATGTTTAATGACAAAAAGCTGTGGCTGCTGGCATAAAACACACTCATGATTTTTGAAGGGTGGAAAGGCTTCTGGACAGTTGGTCTCATTTGGATCCTGGCTGCATAAAGGTGATTTTGGATGGAAAGGGCTTTACACATGGTTGGCGTGGAGGTCCTTGGCTGCAGGTTTAGAAGTGTCTTTGTGTCAGAGATGGGCACGGGGGAGGCTGTCTGCTCTCTTGTGTCTTACGTTTCCATGGGAGGGTCTTTGAGCTGCTGGCTGACAGGGCTGCTTTGTCCTGGGGAGGTGCTACGGGGGCAGGTTTCTTCATCAGTGCCCCTGTCCTCCTCCTGCGTGTCTCAAGCTGGCTGGCTGGTGTTGCTGGTCTTCTCTGCACCTGTACAGAGAATTATGTCGTCTCTGGAAAAAGGACAGAGTGAGATTCTACCCTTCATCACCTTTGACAGGGTGCGTAGACCAATCCTTTAAGGATGCAGTGTGAGCTTTGTTGCGGCTCATTTCACTGCAAGATTACAGAAGTGGTCGGTCCATGTATAAAAACTACACCTCATTTTTGATTTTGATACAGCTGGCTGACAAATTCAAATTTCCACCTCTATTAATGAATGCCTTCCCTCCCTCACATCCTGGCCAGCAGGCTTGGAGGTGAACAGAAAGAAGAGTACATGTTAAGAATGGCTACAGACAATCCTCGTGGTTTACTTAAGAGCCCTGTCCTGAAGGAGTGACACAGTAACCTTGGCTGTGACCTTCCTTGTTGCTGCTGGCTGTTACACAGAGCATTTCTAGAATTAATCTGGTGCTCTGACTCAGCAGTGCTGACGTGGTAGACCTGCTTTATCAGTGGAGGAAATTTGCACTCACTTGCAAGCTGGTGTGTAGGCTTTTCCTTTTTTTAAATAAAGTGTTTTGAAATGTGTCTCCTCTTAGCGCCTTCCCTAGTAGAAGAAGAAAGCTCGAGGATTTTCCCTGCTAGGACCACTCAGCAGACCCTAAATACAGAGGAGCTGAGCACTGTTAATTATGCCCAGTGCTAGTGGCGTCATTGAAATCAGAGAAACTGCTCTGCGTTTAGCAGTTATCTGCGTAAGCACTGGCAGGTGAGCGGGGGGCTACACCTGGGCTCTCTTTATTTTAGTCCTCAAAGATTACTGCACAGTTCACCCGTGGAACAACAATATGCAGAACTGTGTATGCAAATATCTGTAACCATGGCACATTTGCACATCAGCTGCGTCTTCGTTGCAGAGTGGCTATGAGCTAAAGATGCCATCGTTTTTCTCAGGTTCAATTTGGCCTGGGCGACACCAAGAGAAAAGCGGGATGCCACTTGACATTCCCATGTGGTCCTGCTTTTAGGGGTTTAGTCCAGAGATACAGTATGTGGCTTCTCACCCACCAGCACAGACCCTGTCTTGAAGACGATGAATCAGGAGTGAAAAAATGAATGGTTATTTTCTAAGGCTTATGAAGGGCTGTTAGGAAACCATCAAAACAACCTCCTCCGTGTGAACTGAACCAGATTTAAGTTGGCAGAAACCAAATGACAATCCGTAATTTACTCAGCTCTCTCACTCATCCGTTCCTCCGCACTTACAAAAGCCTTAATCAAAATATTTGAAGGTAGTTGACAGAGCTGAAAGGGAGTAGATTCAGTCAAACAAGAAGAAATTGGTGTGATGTTCCAGATTCTTTGCTTCTATAAATGGACAAGATATCTCAATAAACTCCAGTGGAGTTTAGCTATTTTACATGGGCTGAGAATTTAGTCTCAGACATCTTACATTGTACTAATTATGGATTAGGCACTGCTTTATGGCTGTTCCAGCTTTTGGATGGAAACAAGTTTTAAAGTTTTCATTTTGAGAGTGCAAAACACTGCAGATAAAACTGCCGCTGTAAACTCAGTCACGGATTGCTAGGAAAAGGGAAGTGTCTGTTATTAGGAATAGCTGCATACCTCCCAGAGACCTGAAATATTGGAAGGAGTCATCTCTACCAGAGGAGTTGACATTTAGTGGCTGAACTGTATGTTCTGGTAAGACACATGGCAAACCCTTCTGGACACATCTCTAACTCATGAACCCAGCCAGGGCCCAGGGCTGAGCACTGCCTTTTTTTTTACCAGGTAAATGTTGATATGACTCACGTCTGCTAGTTTTAATCAAGTAAAATGAAAAAATTACTATTAATCTAGTTGAATGGTTACTGTTTATCTGATCTACGCAGGCTATGGTGGTAAACTTTTTAATTCATAGCTGTTTGTGTAGCTGCTTGGCTTTTTTCTACCGTGTGCCATTTGTTTCTTATTTTACTGTTACGCTTTTATTCTACTTATCCATTTCAGATGGCAAATGTCAAGTCATGGGGACACATTTATGATTTATTTCATGGATATAAAAATTATGCTACTGCAGTAAGCATCAGATACAACAAATATTTATCAAAGTCATATCACTGTACCTTTTCAATTAAGGTAGAAGTCAAGCATGTTTGCTGACAGAAGTACTGCCTTTTAATTTCCCCCTCAGAACATGCCATCATTAAAATTAGGTGACAGAAAAATCTCATGGAATCCCTAAAACAATATCTACCAAGTAAAAAAATAATTTAAAAATCAATTCCTTTTTCTTTGAAAATATTCAGCAGAAAACCATCAAGTTTCTCATAGATTCTCTGTCCTACTGCTTCTGCTGGGAAATGTCTTCAGTTACGGATGTCAAAATAGAGATGCCACCTGTGCTAGTGGGTATGCTCCGAAGGCATAATAATGGTGGTGGGTTACTGAGGTGAAAGATTCAGTTTTATTTTTCACCATCACATTATAAGGAATGTGATGTGTGCGTTTTTAATGGACACATACGGTTTATTTTCAACCTTGTTTTCTATCCAATCACATCAAACACTTGGTCTGAAAATTTACCGTATTCATGACATATTTTTCCTTGGGCAGCAGGTAATATCTAGTGAATGACAAATGACCACATCATGGACAGGCAGGCGGCTTTTTCTCACATGAAGCTGTTCTATTTATATCCCCTCTGTCTTTCCATTGACAAAACATAAATACGTATGCACAGAACTAATGCAGGCTCAATCTACCCAAGTTGGGGGGCAAGGAGCACCGCTGTCTGTGGAGATACGGTTCCTGGACAGAATGAATTTCTCTCTCAAGGGATTCTTTGTCACAGTGAGGCGATGAAGCTTTCGGCTTGTCATTGAGAGGGAAACAAGCATCCCTCTGGCCAAAAATGGTCAACATGCAGAGAATGTCATTTGTCTGGTCCCAAATACAGTAGGAGTGAATAGTTTTTTCTTTTATCAAATCCATCTTTTCTAAAGAGATGACTCGGAACTCTTGTCTGATTTGTAATTATCAAAGTCCTGTTCCAGAATGCAGCTGCAAAAAGCCCTGTACGGAGCAGAGGGAGTCCTTTCATCGGGTAAGAGCAACTGAAAGCTATTTGGGGAGGGGTGGATGTCCTCAGAGGGAGCTAGAGCTCCTCCTGCCCCCAGTGGATGAGGGAGGGGTCATACATAAAAAAAGGCTGAACTCCAGAATCTCTCGGTGAATTCTAGAAAATATATTTCAGCTTTATATATTAAAGCAAGCATGAGAAAGGTCTGGAGGGAGGAAAATGCGTTGGGTTTGGCTCTCATGGGCTTTAGGAAGATATATCGCAGCATGGGGAAAATAAAGTGACACCCTGAAGATCAGAAAGCTGGTCAGGAGACCCCAGGACTCTCTGACTTCCATGCCAGCACCCCATGCATCAGCTGTGCACGTACCAATAGGCGCACTGCATAAAGTATAAATAAACATATGGCACTGCCGTGCTGGCGCAGAGCAGGAGCGTCGT
>NW_010538462.1:16511-35890 GCF_000687285.1 Phaethon lepturus
AAGGTTAGGACTGCAGCCCACCATTCCTTTCTTGGCATTGGCCTTTTTTGCCCACAATCCTCCTGTCACGCCTGACGGTGGCACGTCCTTCTGACAGATGGGCATAAACGTGTGCAGCTTGGAAACCTTGCTGAGCATCAGTCATGTTTGTTCAAGAGTACCCCCACTGACCGGGAAGGGGGTGAATAGTTGCTCTGTCGTGAGGGTCTTTCTTGCCTACGGTTTACCTAAAAGGTTGTCATCTCCGTGCAACTTCACCCCCGGGTCTCTAGTGTTGCGCAAAGCACTTGAGGTAGTTTGCTGTCATTCAAGTGGCTTAACCGTGGATGACAGAAGTTGTTGCAGCTGGGGAAATAGCAACAACAGGGTTTATAACCAGCAGTAGCACGGCAGGTGTGCTTGGTGCTTTTGCGTGCAGGTCCTCCCTGGAGAACCAAGTTGAGGAGGGAAAGGGACCACCTAGGGTCAGAGTGATGGCAGGCTCACGTCACCTTAGGTACGCAGTTTTCTTAATTCTCTTTCTCAGTTTTGCTTTCGGACAAGAATGTGTATGCATTATTCATGCAATGAATTAACAATACTGGTAAGTGGAGGGCTTAATAGATAGTGCTTTCTGGAGTTGCAAAAATAACGCTCCCTGAGAAAAAAAGATAATAGTTTTGAAGATGGGCTTAGTCCTTCTGCATTCTGAATCATTATGCAAAGCAATATATGCTGTTGTTCTAAACTGCTTGTCTGTCTATATTGTTTTGGGAAAAAATAGGATGTTGAAGAGCCTCTGAATATGCTTAGCATGTATTCTGCATTACACATTCAAATGGCATATTTCTATTGTAGCAGGATTGAATCCATGTTTTCTCTTCTTTTCTCTTTCTTTTCTCTTAACTCCTGGAATGTGATGTAGCAAAATAAACAGATTTTTTTTTGACAAATTGTTTGTAAATAGTACAGTACAGCATATCCCGCAAATAAACGTATGTTTACCTTAGATGTGTTGTTTATATAATGCTTTGTTAACAGTGTCACATTCTTCTGTGCTGTATTCAGACTAGATGATTTTACACTAGTCTCTTAGCATCTTTCACTACAACGAATGTTTCTTTTAAATTTATTTCTTATTATTTTCTGAGCAAAAAATATGCTCTGGGAGGATTCACTGCAGCATACAACTGCAACAGATCAACAATGCTTTTGCTGAGGTGCATTTATTACATTTCTTCAACCCTCCTTTCTCCCAATAAACAGTATTTTGACTACAGGTCTCTTTCTCTACCTTTACAGGCTGTGTTGCTCACCTCTTCTTAGCTATCTGTACCAAATAGTTCACTCTAACAGAGGCTGAGAAAGATTGAAGTGTTCCTACTGAACAAATATTGTGCAGCTGTGGACATTTCATGCCCAGAAGAGTCCTAAGGCTTCCTATTTAGACAAATGGTATTCTGAAAGCAATCACTGCTACTCTTTGCCAACACCCAGTTCTGGGAGGTAACAAATAGCACTTTGATGCTGCTGGGATCAGCCGTTATGGTGCCATATGCCAGCCAATTATCTCAGTGTCATTAGGCACAGAACTAGTGTTTCCCACATGCCCAGATCATGCAATTAGTGTACTTATGTGAAATGGGATTGCAACTTAGCAAAGACGAGTGAGAGGGTAGACCTAGGTTGTCCAGCCAGCTTTCAGTTTGCCTGGAAAAAGCAGCTATGTTGACAGTGGCTACCGTAACCAGAAGTGGGAGCTCTTAACTTGGTGTTGGTCTACGTGTCCTAGAATCATAGAAAAATTTAGGTTGAAGGGAACATCTGCAGGCCATGTATTCCAAGCTCCTGATTTATCTCCTGCCCCCCCAAATTTGATGTCGTCCAGAAACATAGAAATTATGTGTTGCATCTAATAATTCCAGTCACTGACAATGATCTTCAATAGCATGACCACCACCACGCTCTTGGTGTCTTGGGGCTAGCCATGTCTATGCAGCACTCAAGAGTGGGCTAATTTCTCCTACCTTTTGAGTGCATTTATAGCATGTTTTAGGAGAAGTGTATTGTTGCAGCTGGACTGTGACCAGTACCCAAATTTAAAGGTAGTTCAGGTAGATCTGCAGCAGCATGAACAAAGTCAGAGGGAGTTGAAGGTTGATGCACAGCAACTAGAAAAACATAGTATTTTTCTGAGACATACTGGTATGTTTCCGAGCAATCCCCACTTGCGTTCTTTCTCCTTCTGAGTTGCTTTTTCCTCATCTCCCTTTGGATACCACCTAGTTTTAAGGAGAGCAAGTTATTTGTATTTCTATTTATAGGGGGAGGGAGAGGATCTAGGGAAACTCTGGGGATTTCTGGCTGCTGTCTGTGTTGCAGGAGGGGAATCCAGGTTAGGGGAAAGCTGTAACTGAATGACTCTGAGGTGCAGGAAGAGGCAAATGGAAACATGGGTGTAGGATGCAATCTCTGAAATACAGTATCTGGCAGTGGACCCTAGGTCTCACCTAAGGGAACCCCTTAGACTCAGCCTTATAATCGCAGAGTTGTGCTGAAAAGGGTTTCTGGCAGAAAAAGTTGCTGAACATGTTTTGATCTTTGCTTGTCTCCATGTTCAGAGTGTGGTTATTGAGGAACCTTTTCTGTGATTCACTTAAAAGTTACAGCAAAATTTAGCCTGAGATGACATAAAAATCTGAAGCTATTAAGAACTGTTTGTGGAATTATGAAGGACAGGCAAAACTTCATGGTCTCTGTCTAAAAGCAGTGGGGGAGAGAGAGAGAGGAGCTCTTATAGAGGATGCTTTGAAGAGCTACATAAAGTTTCTCCTCCTGCTCTGATTTGCCTTCTGGAGGAACTTAACTCCCTCCTGCTGATTATGGATGATTATGCTCGTTACACCAAAGCTAGCCTTTGTGAGTCCACCCCAGCCTTCATGACAGACAATTACCGCAGCTCTGTTACTGGCCTGGCTGGGTTGCAGCAAGAGAAGGCATGGGCTCCTTGTTCCTCCAGGGGATCCCCGCTTTGTCAGACCGCATTGATTTTTGCTTTTCTCTGAGCCGTTTGCCTCTTATTTACATGTTTGATAATTGAAGGCTGTTGTGTATAAATGAGTGGATGTATTATGATTATTTATTGCATAAAGTCCCATTTATTCCCATGTTCCCAAAGAACATCTTAATTTCCTGTTACGCTTCTGCATCTGTTGCTCATTATAGTGTTTTCCAGTCAAATGTTTTGGTTCTTGGAAATGTGTGCCCTGAGCACATCTTTGTGCATGGGGAAGGTGCACAAACGAAATCCGCTGAGGTTTTGAAGATGTAGTACATCAAGTTGGGTGTTTCTGTGAGCATTTTCTAACACCAAGTAACTACTCACCTTTCTGCCCATCTCTTTCAACGATAGTTGTCAGACCCAACAGCCCTTTAATGGGGCCAATACAAGTGTCCTCTCTGCGATGTTTGAAAGTAACCTTTTCCGAAAGTGGTGATATTTTAGGAATTGCTTGACAGAGATGATTTTTTCAGAGGCTTAGTCATGCCAGTAACCTCAGTGCTGTCAGTAAATGTAGCTGTCTGAGACAGCTTTGGGCTGTGGAGCTACTACTCTTCTGACAACTGCAAGCAAAAATGAGGCTTTCCTAGGAGCTGAAGCTTACGCGTGTGGTCCCATAGTGTTTCTTGAGAACGATGAAAGGTGTTATTCCCCTCCCCTTTGCATAGTTCATTCTCACAGTTTCTGTATTTCTAGGGAATGATTATTATTTAAATATCCCTCTTTCTGCTCTTTTAATCATGTCTTACTTGGAAAGTATTACTCATTAGCGCTTGTTCACTTGTTGTAAGGATTGGACTCAAGATCATTACAGAATTACTCCTCTGCTTTAACAGAGATGTCAAACCAGTATTTCTCTTGCCATTACACAGTGAGAAGCTTTTGAAGGCTGGTCTTGTCAAGCTGTGAGAGAGATTTTAAAACTAACAGGAATGTAAATTACATAAAACATTTCTCGTTTGTCCTGTCCATGAAAAGCCAGCATGTGTTCGTACGTGCTGCAGACCTCTTTTCAAATTTCTTGTTCCATCACCTAGGCACTATAATTATTATCTCTTTCTGAGCATAATCTTTTGAATAACTTAGCGTAAATAAGAATATTTAAGTCTGAATGGCAGACTTTCATGTCTCTGGTAAATCATTTGGTCATTATATACTACACATACAGAGTAGACCACCAAATGTAACAGACTCTAACCTGATAACAAGTACAAAGCAGAGGTAAAGAAAATGTTGGTAAAGGAATATGACTTTCTAATGAGATTATGTGAATTATGGCAAAGCTAGTTCTTCTTCACATGAATTCCACATCCTTGCCCCTCCTTATTGCTTTGAATTCAGTGCTCTCATCTTCTGCTGCTAACACATTTGCAATCCTTTCTTTCTGGATAAAGTTGTGTGAATTATTAGGATATCTTTGTTTTGCTTTTTTAATTCCATTGCTGAAGAGAAATATTTTGGGGGAAAATGATTTGTGGCGCCAAATGAAACATTTTGCTTAACTCCAAAACAAACACTTTGCTTCTGGACCTGTTTTGCTTTTCCAAAAATACAGTGGATTTTTTTTTTTTAAATGGACATGAAAATGGTTTGCTTTATTGACTTGTCAGAAACTTTTGGTTGTATTTTTGCATGTTTCAAATTGACTGGAATTTCACATCGGTTTTCTAGCTCTGAAGCAGCAATTAAGTGAATGAATTCTCTGTTCAAAGGGATTTCCCTGCTCTTGTCCTAATAATTAACAGACATACTTCTTATAAAGCTACTGACAGCTTACAGGAGCTGTCTTCTCACCCATTTCACCTACTCAGCCACTTTCATAGAATCATAGAATAGTTTGGGTTGGAAGGGACCTGTAAAGGTCATTGTAGTCCAACTCCCCTGCAATGAGCAGGAACATCTTCAACTAGATCATGTTGTTCAGAGCCCTGTCCAGGTTGGACAGGTTCCCCCACAACATCCTTCTCTCTAAATTGGAAAGGTATGGATTTGATAGGTGGGTGAGGAATTGGTTGGGCGGTCACATCCAGAGGGTGCTCTGGTCAATGGCTCAATGTCCAGATGGAGATTGGTGATGAGTGGTACCCCTCAGGGGTCCATATTGGGACCAGTACTCTTTAATATCTTATTATATAGACAGTGGGATCAAATGCACCCTCAGCAAGTTTGTGGATGACACCAAGCTGAGTGGTGCAGCTGACATGCCTGAAGGACGGGATGCCATCCAGAGGACGTGGGAAAGCTCAAGGAATGTGCCTGTGTGAACCTCATGAGGTTCAACAAGTCCAAATGCAGGGTCCTGCACCTGGGTCAGGGCAACCCCCAGTATCAGTACAGGCTGGGGGATGAAGGGATCAAGAACAGCCCTGCCAAGACGGACTTCAGCATACTGGTGGATGAAGAGCGGGACATGAGCCGGCAATGTGCACTTGCAGCCCAGAACTGAGGATTCCTTCACATCTCCATGCAGCTCCTCAGGCACTACTCTGACCACTCTTGGTCCATCCTTAATTTTTTGGAACTGTGAAGATGAAAAGCCTAACATAAGTCAGATGTCCCTTCTTTCTCACCTACAGGCTGAGGAGAGTTGCGTGGCTAGGGTGCAAAGCTCCCACACTGCACCATCACCAGTTGTGGGCTGATCTCAGGTGGCAATCACCCCTAGTGGGGTGAGGGCATTCAGTTCCATCCTGGACCAGTCTGTGCTTCACTGCACCTGACTTCTTGTTTGGTGATGTTTTATAAGGGGAGCTCCTGTCCTTTGGAGCCTGGGCTGAGATCCTTGGGTTTTTTTCACCTGAAGGTCAATAAGGAAAGCATTCTCCAGTGACGCACACAGTCCTCCTGGCAATCTAAGACCTGTTTCTGCAAGCTGTTAAGAGAGAATTCCCACTGGAGTCATTACATGTGCTGCACCTGGGTTTGCTATCATGCCCTAATATTTTTCCATATTGAGGCATGCAATTCTCCTTTTAATTTTTTTCTTCTTTTAATATTTTCCTTTCTTTTGTTTAGCTTCCTTCTTTTCATGTTATTAGGCAGTCTTTCTAACTAGACCCATTTTAATATATTGGTGTATTTAACTGAGAAATCAAATTTATAGATCTTACTAATGTTACGGCAACCTGTCATTTCAGCTTTTAGTTAGGTATCGATTTGGTGATCTCTTTCTTTTTTACTAACCAAGCCATAATCTAGCTTCTTCCATCACTTCAGTCGTAAATCTTATTTGGAACTAAACAGAAAAACTTCTTCCTTTCTAATCTTGTGTTAGCTCTCTAATAGTTTCTGGGCATTTATTACTTACATATTCTGTTTTCTAATTTAATTACTTTGCTTTCTAATTTTCTATGATGTGCTCCCTCTTTTTAATTTGGCTGAGTAAATTATACAGTGCTCTGTGAGGACAATTTGTAATAAGAGCTTATGATCAGGAAAGGGACTCTCTGAAATGACATCATAGATATTCCTTAATTGTTCCCTATTGGTGCCTTCTCTATCAAAACCACTCCATGTATATGTTGGAAGATTTTCTGTAAATCAAACTGTGTTGTTTTGGCCTTCTACTCTCTATCTTACTACCCCTAGAATAAGGTGGTGCAAAGACTTAGCTGTTGAGATTTTAGGCATGCAAATATACTGGTTTCTTGTTGGACACCTTCAGTTTTCCTGTACCCCTAGGGACCAGTTAAAACTCAACAGTTTTGCAAGTGAACAAGAGGAAAATGGATGGATTAATGAAAAGTCAGGCAATAATAACAGGCTTTGAAGAGTAAGCATGTTCATACATCCATCCACACTCAAGTGAACACGTAGGCACAGATTAGTGAGATGCGAACCAAAACATGAGTGTGACAAATACCGGCTTTAAGACCTTGCCGAATTACTGCCTGTACTACCCCCAGGTATATTTGGATTTGAGCCAGATGCCGAAGAAGGGAGGGGAGGGTCACAGCAAGATGCAAGTGAAACCAAACCTAGGGACTGTTAGGAGCTCTAAACGTGGGAGCTGAGAACATTTCAGCCCCTGTTTCCACAGCTGAGCTTTTTCCGTGTTAAGCCCTGATCTAGAGCAGGTGCCTCTGCTTGTGGCAGAGGTGGGGCTGCTCCCAGGATGCCCAAAGTGGGGGATGTGGCTGTGCACAGTGCAAGGGCCTGAAAGCCAGAGCGGTGGGGCGTGTGAAGCTGTCGTCTGAAAAACTGCCAGCTGCAGGTCACGTCTTCTCAATGTGCTTGTCTAACTTCTGGGGGCATTCTGCCAACCCATGAGGCTTTGGTGGGGGTTGTCTCATGTGACAAGATGTCTTGCTCTTGTTCCGGTGAAAGGCACCATCCCACCCCCACAACGGGTAGGCTCAGTCGCTAGGTGTTCTGCCATTCCTTACCTGAATCAAGTACAGCCGCCTTCTCAGAAATATGTGGTGTTACTGAAACCAGCAAGGTGGTAGGTATTGCTTTACATCTGTTTTATTTACCATTTCAAACTGCAGTTAGCTGAAGTGGCACATACCTGATGCTGGAAAATTCTCAAATATTTATACCTTCTGATGGATCCGTGGAGAGAGTAAGTGCAGAAATGAGGTGCATGTCCATCTCCATATCTTTCCAGTGTCTTTTCAAGTAAAAGACATCTGAAGACTAGGAGTGGAGGAGAAGATGGATTAACCTCAGTATGTTTAATTTGGTAAAAATTTGATGTAAATATAAAAGTAAAAGACACCATTGCCCGTATTTCTGGCAGGGGGTACTGAACTCCTGCCACAAAATACCTGTTGACTCTGCATAGCTCCGTAATGAGGTACCTCAGCTCTGCTATTCCCTTTGTGACTGTCATTTGTAACATTACATTATTGTACTGTCTAATGAAATGTTTTCGGAGTCTTTTCTTCAGGAAAGATCAGAAGCAGAATCATGACACTTCTGTTGAAGTCTGCTTCCTCAAACATCACGCTATAAAAGGAACAGACTTTCTTTAGATAGGTGAGCAATGTGGGAGAGCCGAGAGAGACATTAACTGTGCACGTGCTGGAATGGGGACCAATGCAGGGCATCCACTAAAGCCTTGCCATGCTCCGTGGGTGCTCCCGTGGCTTTCGGAGGCACCTGTAACTGCACCAAACCTCACCTGGCTCCTCAGAGCCTCGTGTCTGTAACTCATGAATGAGCAGAGTGATCCCTTCATTTAGGGCTGTGTTGTGCTGCTAAACTGTCTGCAAGGAATAACGGTGCTGTATCATCAAATAATCGTGCTGATCATGTTAATTTGTCTCACCATGAGCTCTCTGGTTTCTAGGAGTTATGTTAGTGGTATAATAAAACCCAGGAGATGCCAGGAACTGGAAGTGGGAACTGCCAATTTGAAGTTAAATGTCTGTTGCAGGACTTCTGAAAGCTTGCAGGAGCTTGGGATGGAGATGGGGCCGGACAGGCAACCACATAACCGTCCCAGGGGACAGCAGAAGCTGTGCTTAGTTGGCATCAAAAAGTATGCTTCCACTCACCTTTCTTTTGTGGTATCCTCTTGCCTTTTATCTTTTTAGCACAGGTAAGGCTGAGGTAGGTTTAAGTCCATTTTATTTCGGCTTTATGCACTATATACAAATGAACTGACAAAGCCACTACTTTTGAACTATAGTTTGCTGCATAATTCTAAAAATGTACAAAGGCTTTCTGATTAACTTATTCTTGTTAGCTTCAAGAATATATTGAGAGAAAAAGATAAGCAAGTCTATACACAAATTTTTTTATGATACATCGACCATTTATAACTTGACAGTATTCCATTATACCTCTTGACTATATTTAAATTTTCAGAATTTTGTACAACATAAAACTTGGTATCTAGATCAATAGTGTTTGTCCATTTTGTAAAGTAACCAAACTTATTAAAAACAAGTTAGGTATTGGTCTTATTCTATTTTTCCTCTTTTTTTAAGTCCACTGACAGAAATAATACTAGGCTAGATGTGAATAGGAGAGAGAATAAGACAAGATGGCAGGGAAAAAAGGAACATAAGGAATTGAGAAGAAAGGAGTTGAGAAGGTCTGCATGAGGCAGTCAGGGTTAGCAGAAACATTTCCTGTCCTTTCTCCAGGTTTTTATGGACAAGGATGTGGCCCACTTTTTCAAGATCTTTGGGCATTTTTATCATAATGTGTAGTTCCTCCAGAGCTGACAAGGCTGGTGAGGTCTGTACTCCACCAACTTCGCCAGCATTGGGCTTTTTTGGGGTCTCACTTTTATAACACCAGTGTTAAATTACTGCTCTCCTGAGCTCAACAGTGTTTTTTCCCCTTTCCTGTATTTATCCCATTCTGATTTAGCATCCATCAAGCTTAAAAGAGATGTCTAGTTTTGAGTACAGCTCTGTTTGATAAGAAGAAGTGCTTTCTGCCTGTGAGTTTGGTCCAGAGCAACTGAACATGGGAATGTACACAGAGAATAAATTATACTAAGAACTCTTTGTCGTTGCAGAATTTTATTAGGAGTGTTGCCAGAGACTGGAGCTACCTTAGATTTTGTTAAACTCTTGGTAATTCCTTGAAGTGTTTCTGCATTTAAATTGCTACCAAAAAGTAAAAACCACCACCACCAAAAGTCTAAAACCATTATCTTGATCAGATAGATGGCTTAATCTTGTGTTTGACTAATATCCCAGGTAGGATGTCCTCTATCTGTGCAGCTGAACAGAGTCAAGATGTTATCTCAGTCCTTGTGCTTGCAGGACCCAACATGGAGAAGAAAACCCAGAACCCTCTCTACCACAGTAAACCAGCAGGGCATGTCCACAGCTACATGCTTGTTGCTTGCTTATCATCAACATGACATGAATCAACACTGAAATGGAAGCTGCATAGCTTACCATAGTCCTGAGCCTGGATTACTACAGAGTATATCAATTTCAGGCTTGGCTGCATGCTAAATGACTGTAGGGCTCCAGTCTGGTCACAGAGGCTGACCTCTGAGCAGTAGGGCTGCTTCGTGAATCATTTCCCCGTACCCTGCGCTCGAGTTAGGCATAACTCTGTCAGTGGAAGGGCCCAGTGTAACCCATGGGATGATGTCCTCTGGTTCTTGGTGTGAGTTGTTTCTTGGCATTGCCCCAGAGTTTGTGTGTTTCAGCTGCTGTTACTGAGGAGGACTCTGTCAGCCCTTTCTGAATTGTGAGAGTCCCTCAGTGTATACGCCTTTGCCCAAAAGGAGCATGCATTTTCCTTAGGAACATACTTACATTCTTTCAGAAATCAAAGACATAGCATAAAAACATTATTTTCTGAAAAAAAAATCCTGGCAGTCAGTTGTTCTGTTAACTCTACAAGACTGTTTTGTGAAAGTATCAATTCATATAATTAATGGGATGAATATTTAAATGTATTTGTTTTCTCTCTGTATTTCTATTGCAATGTCAGGGAAGCCATCAATAAATTTCTTTGCTGTAATAGAAAATATTATTCAGCCCTTTATGCCATCCATTATTTAGCAGCCATCATTAAAAAAAATCCTGTAGTCATTAATAATCTTGAAAGGGCTTTTATGCTGAAACGTATGGCATTAGAATATACATTACAGTTACCTTGAAGTCCCAGGCACCAATATCAATCACTCTGTATCCTGTCATTACTCAGCAATGGCATAATTTTATACGTTGACTTGTCACTCCTGCCAGAGAGTGAGTGCATGTGGAAAAATACTTTAATTGCATTTCCAGCATGTGGCAGAGTTGAAATGATGACTGATCAGATGAAGAAAGGAGGAACCTTTGTTTATGCTGCAATTAAAAATGGCTTTTGTTTGCAGTGTATGTAAGGAAAGCTTAGTCTTGGAGATGCTCCAAGTGTTCAAAGGGTTTTTAAATGACAGTGTTTCTACCTCAATCCCAGGAACACTCAAGGAAAAGCAAATTAATAAAATACGTTATTTAGAAATGTTTTACTGAAGACTGAACCCAAACATTCAGGACTCCTTTTATGGGATCCTAACTGCATCCCAGTGCTTATCACTGTTGATGCTATCAATGAGGAGCCTCAGTGCTGCAAACACACCTACATGTCCATAGTTTTGCTCACCTGTGCAGACCAAGTGTTTGCTTGCTGGGAATCCCAAGTTCAGCGCTGTGCGCTGGAGAAGGAGCATTGCCCTTCCCTTCTGATCCCTCCTCCACTGGCACTGTGTGGTCACATATACCAGCTCTAGCAGCTGTGACCCCTTTCTTCTAAATTTTTGCCCCTTTCAGCAAAAGTTAAAGCCACAGAAAAGAGTTTTTCATTTATACCTGTTGTTCCTGGTCTGGCTTATCATAGTTTTGATTCCAAAGATTTAGTCTGATTCTGTTAATTCGAAGCAGGATGAACTCCATTGATATGTAATGCAGAATTATCATTCTATCAGGATAAGAATATGTTATACCATTTTAAAAGCTGTGGAGATAGCCTGCATCTTACACACAAAGATGAGAAGTTACTGTATTTTTTTTTAATTGACTTCTGCTCCCAAAACCTCTGAATTGCCCAAATAAACTCCTTTGCTTAGCTGGAGAATCCAGTCCTGTGACAGAAGAACAAGGGATGAGTGCCCACCCGAATAGAATTTTAATGCTTTCACCTAAACAGCAGAATGCCCTAAGGTCGAGCATTGTTAGGCTTTGCAAAGGAATTTAAAACAAGTACTAAACTGTTCTTTATCGGTATAAATAAAAGAGGAGTGGGACTGCTGTTCAGTGAAGAGGACATTGCAGAAAATCTGGTTCTGACCTCTAAATTGTGTTGGATTTTACCTTGCATTTCATAAAGGTTATGATATAGGTGAACAATATACTTTATTTTGTACTGTAGCAGGCCACTGCTGTAGTGGGCCAAAGGATTGTGCATGCGTGTGAGGCGCTGGTTGTTTCAGTGTGCGTGTAAACGGCAATGTCTGGGGCAGACAAGATTTACTGACCTAGCCCATGCGCAGTAAGTGTTCTCTTGCCCTTGTCGTTTGAGGATCCAGGGAGGAAGCACAGCTGGAAGAGACTTTGTTGACTGGCCCACAGGTTTCTCCTTTTCCATGGCTGTGAAGTCCTCTGGGGAAGAGTAGCCAGGAGAGATTCTTGTGCTTCAGGAGCTGTCTGTGTTGGTTGAACACAGGCTGTGGGTCATATGTTGGAGGGCAGAGTGAAAAGGCAGAACTGGGAAAGAAGGTAGGAAATGGGAAATTATCACTACCGGGGAGATACCAAAATGAATTTAATTTGTTCAGTTTGAACTTAATCCACTTGGTTTGCAGAGACTGGATATTTTCCTTACCAGAACAGCTGGGAATTTAAATTCTGACTCTGTTTTCAGAAAGCTGAAATTCCAAATTCAGTGACAGATTTATGATTGTGCTGCTGTGTTAGGGCAGAATTCCGTGATTGGGTTATTTATAGTGTACAGTATATCTGTCTTTGAAAAAGGGGTAAAAATAGCCTACAGAAATAAATACCTATTTGTTTTTGGAAATGTACAGGTTTTAGAATCACTTTTGAAAGAAGGTGTAGTTGAAGACACAGAGATAAATGGCAGAAAGTGATAGAATTCAGTATGCATTTTCCAGTGGTGGACTAGGTCAGATTACATGCCAGTTTTCTTGGCTACATAACTAATGTTTTAGAAAAATGAGGAATGGAAGTTTTAATCCAATTAGACTTTGTGGAATCATAGTCTTATGTGAGAAATTATTTTTTTAAGCTGGAGGAGATGGGGATCAAATTAGAAAAGAATGTGGCTGATGGAGAGGCACCAACAGGATGTGAGGAAGGGTGAGTTACAGGGGGTTTCTATAGGAGTTCCTCACGGTCTTGGGGCTGATATTATTAGTGAATTTGGCAGATAGAATAAGAAGAACAAAAAAAAAAATTACAAACATTCAGAAACTCCCATCAGTGCAGAGGAGTGTAGGACCATATAGGAAAAACACTTAATGACTGAGGGATGAAGTAACTACAGTGGGATGAAATTTAGCAATGCAAGTGTAAAGTTGGATATCTGTGTGTTTAATAACAAAAAAATATTTATGTATAATAATGTGGCAGTGACAGAAGAAGAGAAATTCTTAGGCCTACTGTTCATTCACATGAAATGAGTAGTAGTGGAAAAGGGCAATTGCCATCCTAGGAAGTGTCAGGCAAGAAATTTTAGCGGAAAGATTTTGAAGAAGCCGTTGCTCGAGTCCCCAGGTGCTACATGGGGACTACAATGGTAGCAATGGTGCTACACCATTCATATTCAAGAAATTTAGAACAAAGACAGAGAAGAACTGGTAGATTAAGTGGGGACTAGAAAATCCAGGCTCATTATCCCAAAGTGAAAGCTTAGAGTGAACGTGATTGCTGCCAGTAAGTGCATCAGAGAACAAAATGCAAGAGAAGGAGAAGACCCATTTGAGCTGATGAACAATGTTGCTGAAATAAAGGGTTTTACCTGGCCAGGAATAAGTTTTGACTGGAGAATGTTAATTGTGCTAACCATTCACAGCAAGGAGGTTCAGGAAATGATTTCTCAGAAGGTAATGGAGGTCCAGACACATGACTAGTTTTCAGATGGGCTTGACATGTTTGAGAGAGGTGATCTGCTGTCTGATTTGATAGCTGAGAAATTACATGATTGCTTGTGCCAGTGGCTGACTGTTTTCATCTCAGTAATTTCTTTCTGTTCTATGTCTACACTGATGTATCTGATGTAGAAAGCAGTTAAGAAGTGGGAAAGCACTCTCACATACGCCGATGCTACTTCACTGCTGTAAAAATATTTTCACAACCTAATGATGATTTCATAATTCCCCAGTGGGGGAATGAAGCGGAGACATTGTCGTTTTGTGTACTGTCATCTTCTCTTATTGGGAATACAGTAGTAATGACTAACGAGAAGGAAAATGTGTTTGATGTTCGTTATTATGGCCACAACATTTTCAGTCATGGGAGAGAAACGAAGTATTATACCTGCTGGAATCTGTGTGGGCCAAGATTGTTTTGAAATCATGTCTGTTTTATCCATTTATGTGTCAGCACCCTTGGGTATATCATACAGGCTTTTGCCCTCTGAAGTGGATGCTATTGCTTCCAGCATGCTTTCCCACCTTTAGGAAGAAGTGCCATTCTCAGTTTAATCTTAATGTTTTTGTACAAGAGCATTATACTATAAAATCCTAATTCTTTGCTATAGTGGCTATCACCTTGCAATTTGAAACTCCAGAAGGCATAAAAATAGGGCTATTTCAATAAACTTCATGATCTCTGAGGCATCACAGTCAGAAATTAATGACTCATTTGAGAGAACTTCAACAGAAGAACACGTCATCACTAGCCAATTTCTGGTTAAATACCATTTGAATTGATGCTGTGGCTTCAGCTAGACAAAATTTCTGTCTCCATGAGAAAATTAATGGTTTTTACTGGGTTCTGTGTTTAAGCATCTATCTGTACAGCTAGTTTACAAATTCTCTGAAATGCTTAACAGATAACGGTATTTTCTAAGCCTATATATCTAGTAGAATATGTATCCCTTACTGCATCATATTAAAAATACATAGAATGAGAGCAAATTGTGTGCTCTCTATAGGTCTTTTTCTAATGCACCTTCTTGATTTGGAATTGGTCTCACTTGGTAACATGCTCCCTCTGTGATTTATATTGCTGATAATGTTTAAAGATGGAGTACAGAACCAAGGGTGTTGCACAAATGCTGCCATCTCTCTGAGGTTACAGATTGTGATTTCACACTGGCTGGCGAAATAAATAGCAGTCACTTGAGGCATTACATTTCCTTTCACAAATACTTTGACTACGGAACATTTAAAGCTCATTTTTCAAAATTAGAATAGTTCCATTCAGTAATCCCTGTGTAATCTCTCTATCTGGAAGCGACAAGATTGCTCTGAGTCTGAGGGCAGGCAGCTTTGTACTTACAATGAAATGCAAGAATCTAGGTTCTCTTAAAAACCCATACTATTTACAGGAGAGCTGCATGTGCAGCATCCCTCCTAGTTTTCTATTGTGAGGTGAGATTGATTGAATAGTCATTTCTATTGGAGTTGCCAAGTTCCTTGCAGTTTCCTGGGTGGTTATTAGAGCTCTCTGACAAATTGACTTTTATGATTCAATGGATGGATCAAAAGAAAGAGGAGGGAAGTAAAACCAGTTTACCTGAAAGGAAAAGGTTTTGTTTATTTTGCTTCCTCAAGAAACATATTGTTTCAATTAATGATTTCACTTGGAGAAAGTTGAAAGGAAAGTCTTCCCCCATTATTTCCCCACCCCCCTTTTTTTTGACTGCAAGTATAGTTTAGCACAAATCCATGGAAGATCAAGAAGAATGAACTCAAACTGGTGAAGAGAAAGGCCATTGAACAACAGAGGATTGAGAAAGCTGTCATGTAAGAGCAGAATAGAAGAGTTTGACTTTTTTAAGTGTAAGGAATGAAGATTGAGACAAGATGCAACCAAAGACTATCGGGGGGTAAAAACAAGCGAGAGTAAAACAATTAAGATAAATGAGAGCTGGCATAAGTACAAATAAGAATAAAGAAACCATTAACCGATTTAGACTGGAATTTAGAGAATGGTTTGTAACTCCCAAAAGAATGAATGTCAGAAGGAGCTTTTCTGATTGGAGCAATAGAGACAAAAAAAAAAATAAGGTAATTTTTAAGATGAACTTGATAAACTTCTATGCAGGATTATATGATGAAGTTGCCTATGATAGCAGAGGAGTAAGCTTGATGACTGCACATTTCTTGCTGGTCCCATCTTCCTATAAATAATTTTTACTTGAATGGCCTTGTTGGAAAAGTAATCTATCTGAAAATTTTATCTAGTTCTGGTGGTGATTGTCACAGATGAAATACTGCTGAGTGAGTAGGTAGGCTAGTGACAAAGTGCCCATGGGGTTGGGATGTAAAGACTGGAAAACTTAACTGCAGTGTGTAACGTAAGGAATCTAGGGTATTTAAATCTAAAGCTAAATAGATGGTACTTGGCACACTTGGTTATGGGATGCTGAAGAGAAACTGGGGTACAAGAATTTATTATCTTAGTAGCAAATGAATGATGAGTAGGGCTGCCTTCCTCATGGCTGAAGATGGTTGATTATCTGGGAAGGATGAGACTGCATTACTGAATTGTAATTGATAATAATTTGCTGATAAGGCTCTATGGTGGGACTAGAGGACTGTTCTAGGCAGATCCTGAGAATGGCAAATCATTTTATCTACAAGGCACAATAATGTAGTCAGAGAGCCAAATGGAGGAGTGGGCAAGCTTTTTGTTTGTTCTGTTGTGGATTTAAGTGCAGAAGAGGCTAAAGTACGTTTGTATTGAGAAGCAAAAGGCTCAGGAAGAGGAGGGGAAGGGAATGAAGAGAAGAGAATAGGTCTGCAGGAGACTGAGAGAGGAACGTGAGGAACTGGGCAAGTGGAGAAGCCAGAAGCAGATAGCAGTGGTCACCTATCGGCTTTTGTGGCATGGAAGAAAGATGGGAGAGTTGGGGGAAAGGAGATGGATGTCAAGGGAGGGACAGATAATTTTGAACATCATCTCTCTGGGGAAACTACTGAAATCTGTGGAAATGATACTGGAGCAAGAGGAGAAGACTCAAAGAGAGAGATAGTTTAAAAAGGTAGCTGAGATGACAGGCCTGGAGTTCAATTACACTAGAGAAATAGTGTTATTTACTGTGTAAGGTAGCAGACCAGAAGGAGGAGATGGCCAATGTTTACTAGAAGAAGTTGTTCTGCTCTGGGATTTCCCTGAGGGTTGCTGGGTATATCCAAGAGCTGAGATGCAGGACATGGATGTGGGGGGAATAAGTAAGGACTAGTGACTTGTGGGATGGGCACTGTAAAAGGCTAGAAATATTCTATCTTGTGTGAAGAGACTTTACAGAGCTTTGTTTTCCAGGGTACAATCATTCTAGATGGATACAACCCGGTGACAGATAGTGTCTGCGCATACTGCAGGTACAGGTGCCAGACGTTGTCACTCTGTTTCCCATGAGTAAATTAACATTATTTTGTGAGGGTTTTTTTTTTTTTTAATTGACAATTACCATGGGAAAGAATAGCTGAATTTCACCTTGCGTGTTGTTTAGTTACAATTAACGTTAGACTTGAGACGTCTTCTCTAAACCGTTAATTTCATGAATGACACTTCTCTTTCCTTTATTCTGAAGCATGAAAGGGAATCATAAACTCTCTGATCACTCCCCAGCCTGTAAAATGCAAGTGGAACTGTATGTGATCTCTTCAGTTCATTGATTTGATTTCATCTGTGGACCCATTCGCACGTGACTTGCCAAAAAGATTGTTTAGCTTTCTCCAAGGAGTATTTTTGACCTTATTTTCTGCAACGCCTTTACATGCACTCTTTGCAAAGTGACTTTTGCTCTCCAAAGGAGATGTGCTGTTGCCAGTTTTCACAATTTTTTCACGAGTTTCTTATTTTATTTTTAAGAAAGAAACAAAACTTTGTGATTTTCGGTCCTCATAGATGTAGAAGACTTGATTATCTGGGGAATCTCAAGAGTCAAAAGGCAATTAAAATTAATTACACATATTATTTTATGTTTTTTAATCTCCTGAATGTATTTTGGTCTTGCTTATGGATATTTTTTTGTGGGAGGGAGCTGAGTGGTCCTTATTTTCTAATACTTTGGGTAATCAATACATGAATCAGTTCAGAAAGCACCATCTGTGCACATAAAACATCTATGCAAGTAAATGTTATCTTCACATGTTGTGAGACCACAAGTAAAACACTAAGAAAAACAAACCTCTGAATCCCATTCTTCAGTACGTTGATACAGAATGAGGAGATTTGTCCTCATAAGAAATCCAAAAAAATCTTGTCAGGGTTCTGGAAAACAGTCAGAGTTGACAGATGGTGTACCTAGCTTCAGATGTGGATATAGACAAAGGGAATACACTTTATTGCAGGGAGGGGGAAGCAAATGGAATTAAAGAACTGCCCAGAAACAAAATTTGTTTTCCATGAAATGGAGAGATAAATTTTCTTTAATATATTTTTTATTTGTGTGTTCTTCAAACGTCTGCTCAAGCAGAAGCAGAAAATCAAAAGGCCCTGAGATAGACAGTTCTGCCTGGGTTGTCCTGGCTCAATTAAAACCAGAAACTCTGAAGAAAAACTCTCCAGTCCAGAGCTGCAGCATTAATGGTCACCAGCTATCCCTGTTTGGACCGTTTTCCCCTTTCTCAGCCCCACTCTCAACTTTCCATTCCGCATTTTTTCTGCTCCAGTATTGCTTATTGTTAGCCAGTCTTGAAAACAGTTTTAACTGACTATTTTTTAATGCATGATGCTGCTCTTAATGAGGGATTGTGATAATAAAGGGAAATGGCATACCTTCTGCAAATGAATCAAGGTAACTGACCCACATAATGTTGATTAAATATTAGCTGGTCACTCTGATGTTAATGACATTGCAAGATGAGTCCTGGAGTATCTGACATCTTCACGTTTGTCAAAATATTTTAGTTGTTATTTATTTGCATTTCTATACTGTCTAATTTATTTTTATTAATGAAATGTTAAATAGAAACCTGTATTTCTCACAGAAGCGTCTGTCTCTATGGAGATTTCTTCTGAATGTCAGTCAGAAAAAAACATCAGCGTTGAACTTTAATGAAAATGAATAAGCAAAAAAATGGTCATTACTTTTGTGATACTTAATAACACAGATGTCTTCTTTTTATCACATTTATTGAGTACAATTGCATTGAGTACTTGAGATTTCAGGCTTCTGTTACAGCTTTATTCATGAGAACAAAAAGATTTGATACTTGCAGGTCCTAATACCCATGATGTGACTATATGATGGAGACTACAATTTACGCTTTTTCTAATAAAAGAGCACTTGATTTACATACTGGAATTAAATGAATTGAAGCTTTATCCGTGCAACATGTTTGCGTGACAAATACTTGAAGACTTGACTTCCCCCATAGGTACCTGTTTAGGAAAAGGTTTTCTCAAACAAAATCCTCTTCAGATCTGAAGACATACATTCCATATATATTTATTTATTTCTTGCAGGTGTGAAAGAGATAGAGAATGGAAATTGTTTCCATTTCATATTTTCATAGTGATTACACCATGCACTCCCTGTTGGGTATATAATAAAGACATGAGGCTTTGAGAGACCCTCAGTGTTTTTAGCTCCTGCTGCACTCCACAGAAACAGCAGTAGTTTCTGTCATTTGAGCCCTCTGAAGAGGACTTCCAATCTTCAGAAATATGTGATAATGAAACTGTATATTTTAATATAGCAGATTTAAGAAATAAAGGTATCTCTTTGCATTTCTGTTCTA
>NW_010538462.1:36044-57618 GCF_000687285.1 Phaethon lepturus
AAAGAGAAATTTCTCTATGGTGATTAAAAACACTCTTGGCATTCCTTTTTGGAAAATTCACTTTACTTGTTCTGGCTTCATTTCACTCTTTTTCTCATAAGACTTTTGATATTTTCTCTTTAGTTTTCTACAAGTTTTCTGTAGAGTTAGTCTCATCTTTCTTACCATTCTGTCCAACTCTTCCTCTCAAAATTGCACTATAACTGTGTATTTTCTTCACTCTATACTTGCTTTGTTTATTTCTTTTTACTAACGATTTTCTACAGATCCTTACAATGTATTAATTTCTAAACTGCAGATTTATGACCTGGAGTCTTCTTGAGATAGCATGTCTGGATCACTGGATGGGTGGGGAACTTCCTTTGCTTTCCTTCAGCTGACTCTTTTTTCCTGTTTCCTTGCCACTGTGACTTGGACATAATTTGGAATACAAACTGGCAAGACTCTGGAGTACAAGAAAATAAACAACTTGGTTAACAGAATGAAAAAAGGACAAGAGATACCCAACAATACTTGTGCTTCATGATAAAATTCCATGTTTCAAGCCATGTGTTTGAATGTTTAATCTTCTATAATGCTCTGAAAAAAAATCTGTAATTGAAATTAAACTGCAAGACCTGAGAAAGGACTTCTAAAATTGCATGGCTCTCTTACTACTTATTTTTTTTCCACTACTGTGATATCCAGGTAGTCTGGTCTTTAGGACATATTCCAGAGAAGTAGGTGTTATTGCTAGGAGGTAGGTGTTTTCATTCCTATTTTACACATAGTTACTGAGAATAAAGCAATTTAGGTGGCAGAAGCTGCTAAAAATGTCTCAATGACCTGAAAATTCTAGCCTATAGAGACACAGAAAAAATGTGTCAGAACTAGGATTCAGCCTGAGGTTTCGTGTGCTTAGGTTAAAGTCTGAGGTGTTGGATTATCTTTTTTGTTGTGATGCAATAGCACTGTTGTATTTATGCTGTTACCCTCATTTTGCTCAGATGAGATGCGTTAGAGAGGAAGGCAGGATACAAGAGTAACATGGTGAGGGTCATGGATAGACTCAATATGAACAAAAACAACAAAAAATTATCCGGTGCTTAATTTCCTGTCAGTGTTTCTGTAGGCTGGGCTGTTAAAACAATATGAAATTACTTTTCACTCACAAAAAATTGATCTCGAAGTTATGTGAATTTGATCTGAGTCAACTTTGTTGCATGATGTGCGGGGAAGAACTTTGAAGCCTTTACCTGAGAATTTTGGCACTTGTTCTAGTTGTGAGGCTGAAAACAGCACATGAAAAGTTGTCCTTGAAACCCTTTGTCCGTTTTCTTTAAATGCAAAACTAAGGGGAAAAGGGTGGAAAATCAGCAGTTGTTTGTTTGTTTGTTTTTTAACTTGGTTAGGCTTTGTGTAATCGTTCAGTTGGAAATTTAAATGGTTCATGTGGTTTACCTGACCTCTGCTTCGTGTCAGTGATGTTTCATCTGATCCTGATTTCATTCCCATAGAAGGAGCTGTCTGCTTGTTCCTTGTGCTCCTGGCTCAAGCTGTTTTGATCAATTGTACTGGAAATTACTTCTGGGGGAATAGGAGGAAGAGTCTGCTTGTAAAAGGCTGTTGTGCTTCTGTTGTATTTTACTACTTTTTTTACTGTGATTAACCTTATATAGTTTTCTTTATAGTCAATACAATTACAGTTATTCTAGCTTTAGAGAGGTTATAGATTCAGAGATATTTTCTCTCTTTAAAACAAGGAAACCCTCTAGAATCAGACTTACATTTTTTCAGTGGGTCCATTGTACCTTTCAGTAAAATTCAAGGCTGAACACACTATAGAAGTCTTAGCAATGGTATACACGTCTACTGTTGAACTTTTTATGTTGAACATAGATACTTTTGAAAGAATGACCTAGGTTTTCCATGAAATGGAACAATTGCAGTGAAAAATACAGAGCAAGGAAAATATTACATTTCAAAAATGCGCACAGTTTTTTCTTTTCTTCAATAAATAAATTTTTTAACTCAATTTATGCTGCCTCTTGCTTGTCACACAAGGTCATGTCAAGATGAAGAGATGTGTCAATGAATTGAGTATACAGGCAGAGATGGATATTCATCTAGTCTCCAGGCCATGACAAGACATGTACATTTGCAAGAAACGGTGATTCCTAAATAAATTAGGAATGGGACTGTATATACACTATCTTCCAAATTACTGAATTACAGAACTTTGTATGTGAGTGGTTTTAGGGACGAAGTTGGGATTGTTGGCTAGAATAATTACAATGTGAGGCAAGTCAAAATGAAGCAAGCAAAGCTTGTCTAGAGGCAATAACAGTGAGAACAATTTAGTAAAGTTGTCAAACCTAGGTTCTTCTATTTTGTTGGCTATCATAATTAATAAAATAGTGAAAAGATAGATTTTGAGGACGAAGATGGGCTCATTTTAGCAAAGATTCTGTGAAGAGCTACTTAAAAAGCTAATTAAAAATACTATTTTACATTGTGTTCACCTACATGTCTGACTTGTGGTGTGATGAACATCTGTTCATCAGATGTTCATCCAAGTCTGGATGGAGTGTTCAGGACTGAACTACAGCTTATTCAGCTGAATACAGGCATCCTCTCTAGTCTGTTTTCAGAAGCTTGATGGTTCTAGTCATTATATTAGGTGGGGAAAATGGTCTCTTGGACAAAATGTTACATTGCTGTGTAACAGGTGGACTCAGGTATGTGGGCTTGGGGACATCTCCTTCCTCCCCTTTTCAGAGCTCTTATTTATTTCAGTCAGGTGCCTTAAAATGCCACTCAGATGATGGACCACAAGGGGGGGCCACGCTGCCCCTGAGAGGGTCACACTGATGGTCTCCTGCGGTCTTTGGTCAAGCTGGATTAAAAGGTAGAACCTAGCTGTGGAGTTGATGTGCACCATACTCTATATGTGGACATGTGTAGTCTATTTTCCATCCAGGTTGCTCCAGGTCAGGCCCCGGTGGGGACAGGGAGGGCACAGCACTGCCAAGCGCTAGCTGTGTGTCCGCCGGTGTGTTTCCAGTTGCATGTTGCTGCTGCGACAAGACCAGGGAGGAACAAGAAGCATCTGCTTGTGGGGAGGTGAAAATAAAGCAGAGGACAACAGTTTGTAGAAGATAATTTATGAGATGGCTTTTTTCTTTTGGTTCTTGAACCGTTAGTGAACAGAGTGTGATTTCTGCCTGTTTGTTCATTATTTATAATAATTAGTTGAATGGCTTGTATGAGGATACCAGTCTGTGGATTTGCTTCTGAATGACTCACCAGAATTACCGCTTGGAGAGGTGTTCACTGCTGGTAATGTGCTATTTCTTCTGGCTCACCTAGGGCATAGTGTTGTTTTTTAATCCTGGACTGGAGGACTTCCACACCTTTCCAGATGATGCTTTTCTCTCCTCAGCACCTCATATTCAAATAGTCATATGCACATACAATCACATCAGTGCTTTTCCTTTTATTTCCCTTTGGTTTTGCAAATATCCTACTGAACAAGCATTTTTTTTCCTCATAGACATGCATCAGAACTGAAAAGCGTTCAGAAACATTATCTGTTTCAACAACAGTTCATGATAATTTTTTTTTTAAATCTTCCTTGGTTTTGCAGTGCTTGCCTTGTGCTAGTAGGTTATTACCAAACAGCATTTTATGCAAGAAGTAAGTGGTACCTCACAGATAGCTCCTCTGGGGGTGGAGGATGGGAGGCTATTTTGATCCATTTGTCAAATAAGTTGTAGCTTTCATTTCAAGGCAAAGACAAATTACTGAGAAAAGAAAGCACATTCTCACCTAGACATCTCTTTAGCAAATAAAAACGGGGGGGGGGGGGGGACACGGGGAAAAAGGGGGATTTGATGCTTTTGCCTGCTCTTGTTAACAAGGATTGTTTTCCCTTTAGCAAGCCATTATTAGATAGATAAACACATTCTCTTGCTGTTTGAGAAGATCTGTCAAAATCTATTCCTTTATTCTTATGTTCACAGGAATATTTCTGTGGATTTTTCTGGTAAATTTCCTTTCTATTTATTCCATCATTAGAAACAGCAGCAAATAGTACTTTTTACATCTTCCTTAGATACTAATTGTCTGTTTCTTTCCTCAAATTAGTTTTACGTACTTCATTGACATCTGCAAAAGTATTCCTGATTTACACAATTATGAGTGAGATGTGAATTAGAGCCTAAGGAAATAGATTTTTGAAGCTGGAGAAAGTTGTGATACAGTAATTAAATACAGTAATTTAAAATTTTAATTAAAATGTTGACTTTTATATTATTCATTGTCTTGGTTACTTGACAAGTCACTTAATTTCCATGTCTTCTTACGCCCCCTCCATTTTTATAGTGATAGGAATGTTCCTAATATGTCCACTTACCTTATAGAAACGTTATCAATATCAATTTTTCTAGAGTAATTATATTGATTAATTTCTAAGTCCTTTATCTAAGAGGTACTGTGCCTCCTTTCCTTAATTTCATTTTCCTAGGGGTTAACATTGGAAATACAGTCAGATACAGGTTACCAGTTGAGCAAAAGGGACTGCTTTCTCTTTATCACTGTAATATACTCATATCCACTTCTGTTAGCCCACTGCTCACAGGTTACCAATGCATTCTCACTGTGCCACAGGTCAGGGAATTTTTGTGATTTCCCTTTTGTTGAGCACTCCTGGGGATTTCTCTTTAGGCTCTTTTTCATGCTGGTGCTGTGCAATCACAAAGATTGCTCTAGTATTCTGAAAGATGGACCTGTGGGGTTATAATTAGATTTTTCTTGGTGATTTTGTTTCACTGAATGTATAAGTAAAAAAGCATCACCAATTGCTTTTCTATAAGCCCAAAGGCATTGACCAATATGCAATGGTATAGCCGGCAGCTCATTAGTTGATGTGTACACTTCATGCAGTACCAGTCATCATGCCATTGTGAGCTTTGAAAATGAAAGTGTCTTTTGTTTCCACTAGTCCTTGCAAGCTGCAATTAATCAGGAGCTGTTCTGAAAATGCTAAAAGCTTTGCTCTTGCGGTTTTACTTTTGCACTTCCCACTTCTCCCTCTCCCTTCTTCCCTGGCTCCCAGCATCTCCATAGGGAATGAGGTCTGCTGAGAAGCAGAAGTGAGTCATATCTCTCAGCAAGTGAAATATGCCTCCCATTTCTCCCAGTCTTCTGCTGAAGGATTTATTTTCTATTTCAGCAGGCGTCTGCTGAACTTGAGCCTTTGGTTTCCAACTGATGCAGGGGTCCAGAAGGGCTCACTACAGTGTAAGCTCGAGTATGGCAGGGCTTTAAAAAGTGATCTGGAAGGAAGCTGCTGAAGTTAAAATGATAAAATTTCCTTTTTTAAAAGCAGAGAAAACTGCAAATCCAAATTTGTCTGCAGATTTAATCTAGTAAATGTCACCCAAAGCAGCATTTCCTCTTTTGCATAAGGGGGAGGCTCAGGTGAAAAAGAACCAACTTTCTTCATGACAACTTTCATGGCACCAGAGGAAGGCTCTTCCTCAGTATCAGGGGTCCCAGTTAGCCAGGGGATCTGGACAAGGAGTAGCCAAAGGAAGTGGCACAGGTCTAAAGAGCTGCTGGTCTCTCACCTTTCCTGCCCATGGGTGGTCTTGCATCTTTGGGGACAGAGTCCAAGAGGTCGCCACTCCTGATGATTTTAGGGGAAAAGATCAATCTAGGCAGAGTGTAAAACTGGCGTAAAAACCCTGTTACCCCTTCCTTGCTCTATTTCACTCTTTAGTGGTGTGCGAGAGTCTCAAATTTGGGAGCATGAGGGGTCTTGTGAGGAGTCAATTGACTCTGAGGAATGGGGATTTGGGCAGGATAGAGTTTTACGCACCGGCATCCAGTGAGCTGCAATGGTATGAACTAGAGGAGAACTGACTGAAAAATGTGAGATTTTGATAACTGTGATGGCTGTCAGAGATACTTATAGCAGTCGATTTCTTTCTGGCATATGACATTTGCATGGTGTTACACACCAGCCATGCCTCTCCTCTACCAGCATTATTTGGGGATGTAAGTGGTACAAGGAGTTCAAGACGGAAACCTTGACGTTTCAAGCACAGTGCCAAACCTACCATCTTTTTATTGATGTGATCAGTGATCCAGGTGTTTTAGCAGCAGCAGCTCTAGAACAGGCACATTATATAGCCAACTGTGAAAGTAGTGGGTGGTGTAGATCCCAGTGTGGAAATTGTACTAGCTCTGCATCTAATTATAGAAAGGGAGAGATATTTGAGCTCAAATCAGTTGCTTATCGAACACATTAGTTACACCTTTTGTAATCAGTTCTTCTGTATTTTCATAATTAATTCTTACTTGTTGTTGAAGATCTTGTTAGGTTGTTTTGTTCCGATTTCCCTTTGAGAAGGATCAAAGTTGTAGAATGTGTTGTATTTCTGAAAATAAAAGGAGTATGAAGATATTTTGAAATGCCCAAATCCCAGAGCTTGCTCTTCCTCTCGCTGCTTTTTCAGAGGTTTTAGGCAGGCCTGTTGTTCTCTCTGCAATGTCAAGTCAGTTCATCAGGTATCAACCTCTAAGGTGCCAGTCAACAGAATTCATGCTGACATGTCCATGGACTGGACCATCAATTGACTGGAGCTACAAGTATTGGAAGGGTTTTAATTCTGAGTAACTGGCCAGCTTTATTCTATACAGTTCGCAAACTTCAAGGCAAGAAACCCTCGGGTTACTAATGCCCATATCTTTCTGCAGTCAACTCTGTGTAATAAAACTTTTTTGAAGTAAAGATAGAGTCAAGGTGTCAAATGGAGTCAGTGTTCAATGTCATGGTGGAGGGAATTTGTTCTTCTGAGAGCTAATGAACTTGGCATCAGTGATGATTGTTTTTGTGTTATAACTGCCTTGTCACCAGGGATTACAGTTCGAGCCACATATATCCTACTGTTCACTTGATACAAAATTTATGTCCAGTAATTCTCGAGGAAGCATAGGTTACTGGACTCCATAGTGAGAGTTAGGTGTTATGAGTTGCACAAGTAAGGTTTTACACTTAATGGTTGCTGATGCTGTCATAGACTAGATTACCACTCAACTTCAGCTCAAACACTTTTTTTATTAAAAAAACCCAGCACAAACCTCAAACCTAGCAAGGAGTTACTAACATCACCCTGAGAGAGCTAATTCCTTAGTAATGCTAATGAAGTCTGGTCTCTTTGTAGCTCAGGAGATGAGGACCTGGATCCCCATTCTGTATTTCTAAGATGACTAAAGTCACTTTTTTACTACATTTTTCTGTCATGTTCCCTGCTTAGGGGGGTGCAGAGATTTCCTTTAAAATACAAAAACTTCATTGTTTTTTTCATGTTTTTCATTAAGATATTTCCTAATGAAAGATTCTTTGCTAAAAAGTCTCTGAAAGAGGTGAAAAGATTTATTTGGGGATTTGTTTTTAATCCTGGGACCTGCTTCTTGACCCAGGAAAGTCACTTGCATACCCTCCACTCTGTGGAAGACGGACTCACCAGCACTGTCTCGTTGAGGTCAGTGGCTGCCTCATGTTTCCATGCTGATACACCCTCCTGGATTGGTGTCAGCAGTGACCAAACAGGATTGGAAGGTGGAAGGACTCATTCGTCAGCCAAGAGAATTGCAACAGGAAGCTATTGGGGGCCAGTTAGTGGACAGTCTGCTCTACCGCATGATCAAAAGTACTAAGCTATTGGCTTGACATAAAACACATCTAACAGCAGTGTATATGGATAAGATTTTTTTTTTCCCATCCATCCTTTTTGGGTTTTTTTGTCTTTTTTAAAATGAATTGTTGATTTTCGTCCAACGCTTCAAAACTGAATGGGAAATATGAAAACAGGTATCTCTCTCAGGGAAATATTTCTATGGAATTTAGAGAAAGAAAAAGAATTGTTAGGTCAAATCTGTGTTCACACTTGCCTTAATCTGGTGATTTCAGTGGTGTCCTTCTGTTCTCCTATGATTTGTGGAATAAACAGTGTTTCATGTTGTGGATAACTCCAGCTCAAAGCTGGGACAAGCTGGTTTTAATAAAATGCATCTAATCCTTAGAGACATTTAACATCTGGAAAACAAGTTGTTAAAAACATAAAGCACATTAATCCTGTGAGCAGCTCAGAGCCTAGAAGAGGAGCTTTTTCTTTACGGAGTGCTTTAAAGCCACAGCTAGGACATGAACTGCTGAGAAATTTAGTCTGGTGTGCTATTCAGGCTGCCAGGGTTGTCTACCAGGTGCTGGATGAAAAATTAACATAGCATTGCCTATCACATTCTTCATCTAACATATGCGTAACTAATACATATTTAGAGACAGAAAGCGACAATGAGAGCAAGAATATGTAAGCATTCTTTTTACAAATACATAAGTATAAAATGCAAGAATATATGAATATGTGTGCCATGAAGATTTTCGCTGTGTGTATATTATTTTCCTGGTTAATGCAAAGGACGTTGATCTTCTCAGGCATATATTGATAATCTGTGGATTCAAGAAAACTGACCCATTAGTTGGCTGGCATGATATTTTTTATTCTTACTCTAGCAAAGAGCTAAAAATTTAAAGCCCTTTGATTTGGCTTTATTAAGCAGCAGAACCAATAGATTGTTAGGTTTTTTCTTCCTCAAATAATGCTAAGTACAAGTGAAATAACATTTTTTTATATCACTAGCCTTTACTTATACATATGTTGTTGTATTGGGCTGGTATTTCTCTGAAACGTATGTATGAGAACAAGAATGGTGTGAACTATTTGTTTTTAAATAGCTGTATTAGTGAAACAAAAACATTTTCATGAACTCAAAGTCCTTCAAGCTACTCAGAGTCAAATTGGCAAGCTCAAATATGTAAGTCCTATCCCTAGCTTTTGCAAATTGTCCATGGTTTTGTAATATCGCCTCATTAAATTTTTACAACAGAACCTGCTGTATTCAGACTTCTGAGTATGTTCAGAGGGAACTTGCTGGTGTGATTTTAATGCAGTACAGAGATGTTTGAACCATTTCAACTGGGCTTGAAATGCAAAGAAAATGAACCAATACTTGGGCAGGTTCTCCAGCGCGTTTTAATGGGTGAGCTCTCTGTCACAGTGGTTAAAGGGACACTGATGTCAGGACTAGATTGTGAAGGCATCACCCTACGTCATTATAACCACAGCAATGCCAGTGTGGCTGATCTGAGTTTTATTGTGACCCACAGAGACAAGTGAAGTGGCACCAGCCACATCAAATGCAGCAGGCTTAACTTACTTAGGGCCCACTGGATAATTACAGATACTTCCTCTTTCCCACTCTCTTTCCATCTTCTTCTGTACAGTGAGAATTTTTCCTTACTTCTATGGGACCTTGAAGTTATCGTGTTTTCATCTCTGCTGGCAGTGGTGTTGATGGGACTTGAAAGTACATTAATGGTTGTTTCATTAGGCTGTGCAAATAAGATTTTAAATAATGTACTCTATTAAACCTAGTTATTAGTAAAAGCTTGCTGTAGTTACTAATTTAATCAAATCTGTTAGGAATTAGTGTTCTTGTTTGCCCAAACAGTTTCAGACAGTCTGGTCAGAAAGTCAATTAATGAGCATTTGCTCCATTATAAGAGAGCCTTTCTTCACTTTTAAAAATCAAAATCAATTTGTGTCAGATTGCTTTTTGAAATGTGATAGTGACAATGGAGTCTTTTAGAATGGGAGATGAGAGGAGAGAATATCCAGAGGTTGACATCGGTTTTGCCATTGATTTGCTAGGTGACCTTAGGCAAGTTGCTTTTCTCTGGAAAGTATCTCTGAAAACAGTGCTGTCAAATCTATGGTTGTCTCAAAGATTTCAGTAACATATGTCCTATCAAATAGAGAAAGTAGTGTCTGTCAATCGTGGAAAGTCAACCTTGATTCTGAAATTCAAGTGGCATCTGAGTTGTCGCTTGTAGTTAAGCTCCTGCGGGATGATTTAAACCCTTATTCATACCACTGCAACCACACCCTTTGCAAAGACTTTCTTATACAAGTAATGACTGTAAGTGTCCCAAGGCAATAGAGCAGAGAGAAGGACTGTGTGTCTTTTCCCTTTCACTTCTTTGACTCTCTAGAAATTACAGGAAAACCGTAGCTACACTTGTATGTGAAAAACAATGGGTTGCCTTCTGCTCTGACCAAAGTCAATGCAAGTGTTGCTGTTATTCATATCCTAGATCTGTGAAAACAGATACTGTCATAGAGGTGGTTCAGAGGGAAGAAGGTTTTTATACAGTCCCCCTTCAGTGCTGAAGCACACCTTCAATTTACCCACTCCTTAGCTTTGTCAGCGGTGAGATGATTCTAAGACTATCTGAGAGTGTTTTAAGCTTAGTATTTGGAAATGCGTTCTGAGTTTGAAGATTATGTGAAGTTTTGTGTGGTGCTGAAAAGCACAAGCTTGAGACATATCAGTGGGCAA
Source organism: Phaethon lepturus (assembly GCF_000687285.1). Taxonomy (NCBI): domain Eukaryota; kingdom Metazoa; phylum Chordata; class Aves; order Phaethontiformes; family Phaethontidae; genus Phaethon; species Phaethon lepturus. The sequence continues at coordinate 46,491 of NW_010538462.1, forward strand.
CAAATTGCACAGCAAGGCGTATGGAACTGATGAAACCTCTCTGGAAAGGTGCGGTTTTGCAGATACTCACACTGAAACCAAGACACTTGAAATTTCCTGTGTCTATAAAAGAAAATGACACCTTACTAGTTAGAATTGTAGTTAAAACTTTTTTATCCAGATTGAAATCTCTGGTGACTTCACCATGGTTAAATGTTAGTTGTTAATTGTATGTAAGAGCTGATTGTTAGTGCTATTAGGAGATTAAGAAATCGAGAAGCCATAAGCTTGATGGGATCCAAAAAAAAGGATTATCCACTTATCTCAATAATGAAAACATCCACAGTTGTATTAGGGAGGATTACAAAATGCAGAAAACATAGAAGTCTTGGTGAATGGAGTTAAGAAGCAACTTCCCTCACATGTCCTTTATTCTCTAATTGTCAGTGAAAGCATTGACTATATAGGTTTCTAAATTATAACTGTCTTGGCTCGTATGGAAGTAGTTATATATTCTTAAAAGCTTGCTCACCTTCTACATTTGCACAAGTGGATGTGTTTACTTTCCAGAGGGTCACAGAACGGTTGAGGTTGGAAGGGATTTCTGGAGATCATCTGGTCCAAGCCCCTGCTCAAGCAGGGCCATCTAGAGAAGGGTGTCCAGGACTATGTCTATATGGCTTTTGAATATCTTCAAGGATGGAGATTCTTTAAATTATTCTTATGAATGCCAGTGAAATTACAGCATGAAAGACATGAGAACGACCTGTGTTAGCTATGAAACATCTAACTACAGACAAAGATGATGGCCACAGCACAGATTTATTATGGCAGTCCATCTGTTGCTGCAAAAGTTAGGGCATTCAGAAGTAGAAATTTCTGTAAAACTGTTAAATGGACCCTTTTGTTCTTTCCTTTCTAGTAAACATTTTAAAATGCACACCAAACTAGAGGAGTGATATAACTGCTCATGGTAGTGGATAAAATGTTATTATTACATTGAAAATAGATGGCACGGGCATAGCCATAAGAAGGTGAACACTGAATATAACAACATAGCTTATACTGATGTCTACAACATGATTTGCAAAAATCTCCTTTTATAGCAATTTAGCTGTAGAATTTACAAAACGCTGCACACAGAGGGTGCTTCTCTGTTTTTAATTGAAAAAAATCTTCTTTTGACTGAAGAAGATTTATAGCTGTATCTAGACACCTTGGGACCATACAATGCACCGTGTAGTCATCTCTCACTCCTAAATGGAGCAGGAATAACTTCATGGCTGTCAGTTAAATGACACAAATAAAGCTCGTGATGGGAAGAGGAGAACCAGGCCTATTTTAGTGTGATTTTATGGATCTCATTAAAAGCAGTGCCTCGGTAGTGATGGTATCAGAAGTTGCTATCCTTTCTAATATTTCATGTAGGAGGCAAGGGAATTTATCAGTAAATTCCAAAACTTTCATACTGAAGGGTCCTTCCAGGCTGAGAATAATGTTTTGGTTATGTTTTCAATACAGACCTGGTTTAGACCTCTGCACTTGAAAGTAATCTAAGACTTTGTGACATGAAGCAATCCTGTGGTTATTTATTATAATAACTGGAGAAGCTGACACTTTTCTGGTTTGTGGAACAACTTTATCAACTATGGATTATTCCTGGTATCCAGAAATGGCCTTATCTTTGTCACAGAAAAGTCTGACCTGCTTCTATGCCTGGAAAAAAAAAGTATTCTACATCTCTCTCATGTGTGTTTTTCAAGAAAAAGTGCTGGAGTAATATAAAGACCCATAAATTCTCCTGAAAGGTCATTCCTGGCCATCATATATATGGAACTGGGATTGTCTAGGGGTTTTGACCACAGAGAACGTAAGACAGAGGAATAAAAGGAGGCTTCATACTTGGTCTCATCAGCAGATGTCAGAATCAGCATTTCACTACATCATCTCTTCACCCTTCTCCAAGGAAACGTAGGCTGGAGTTCTCCAAAATTGTTTTGGAAGAGAAGGGAGAGAAAAGATGTTGCATGGAAGAGAGTTTGTTTTCAGCTTTTGGTATTTTAAGGCAAAAAAAATCTAGGACAATGCACAGAACAATACTGCTGAAAGTCTTTTTGTAGAGCCAAGCACTGAGAAGTTAGGAATGCCAGCTCTATTTTTATATGCAAGTTTATTTTTACCTTTTTGTATGTGTCCATTATTATTTTCAATTGCATGCTGACAAGAACTTAAAATCTCTTTGTCATAGTTCTCCCTTATTCTGTAAACAGGTGGTACAACTGAATTTGAAATAAAACTTTCAATTTTTCATTTTGTTTTTATGGGTAGGATAAAATTATGAGTTTATATAAAACTGTATCCTACACATAAAAAAGAAAATAAATTCCTCTGATATTAAGGCGTGATTTCCACTTATTATTAAAAGATATATATGAATTAGCATAGAAAGAAGCTGCTGTATACTGGAAGAACAGAAAGAATTAATGAGATTTTTGGCTTTGTTTTGACTAAATTTCTTTATCTTAGCCTTATCCTGACATCTTTCATCTGAATATCTGCAAGCATATGTAGGTTTTATGATGAGTTTCCTACCTTATCCTGATTTCAGTTGGGTCTTAGATAAAAATGTTCTCCCTTCTTTGATTAGTCTTACTATAGCCTATGAATTAGCATGAGTGATCTTATGAGAGAAAGGTCCACAAATCTACTTTACAGTCTTTTATTAGTGTATGGCATACTAGCTGCCCCCAAGACAGTTTAATTCTTTCTGCTCATATTGTACGTGTTCTATGTATAAACGTAAACTGCCAATTTCCAGGTCTTCCTGCATAGTAACTTTGGCTAGATGTAAACTCAAACCAAACAAAAGCAATAAGGGCATAATGCCGCTCACATGAGCATTTTTAACATACATAGCTCTAAGTCAGGAATTTCCCTCTTGCCTCCTCGAAGGAATAACTTACTTTGCTTCCTCTGGCACATGCTGATATATTGCATGCCTGCAGTGAAATATTGCTCTCAATTACCCAGCCCAGACATATCTGGGATTTGCACCAGATAAAGTGATAGGCAGATCGAACTGAAATGCATTTTCTTGGGGTGCTGTAAGCATGTCCTTCAGCAGCTGCATTGATGGGAATTCTGCATTGCACAAATGTGGACGCTCTGCTACAGCAGAGTAGCAGTTTTTGGCCCAGTTGAAGAGTAAGATTTCTTCTTCTAGAAATGATTAGCCTCAGGTTTTGTGCCACACATCTTCAGAGGACTTAAAGGCATCTCTCAGTTAGAAGGTTCAGCACCCTGTCCTTTCAAAGCCCAAGCATTTTATTGATTAAACTCTTAAAAAAATGGAGGTACTCAAAATCCTAATCCCTTCCTGACAATGACATTATCTTTTGTTTTGTATACTGGGATTTTAAAAAATGTGAGCAACTTGGTTAGAAGGAGTAAAGTTTTTTTGTGGAAGTTTTTAGTGGGTCCTGGAAAATAGGAAATAAATAAGCAACCCTGGTTTCAGTGGATTAATTTCAAAAGTCTGAAAGAAGATATACACATCATTTTTTCATCTTTGTCAGTCAACATTGATTTGTTGTTTGCTCCCCGCCCCCGGTGTTTGGGCAGGTCTGTAGAGGAGCATGAGTAAGAATCCTAAAAGAGACCAAGTATTTCAGTGTAGCAAAAAGATATTAACCTGTTTTCCTGAGAAACCAGGAATTACATGGTAACTCTTTAAGCATCTCTTTACATCCCTCAGTCAGTTGATGAGTCAGTCCCACCAAGCAAATTTTTGAATTTGAAAGAAAATTCCAGTCACATTTAATATATTTGATTGCCACAACATGTGGCCTCGGGTGTGTGCAAAGGCCCCATTGTCCTCTCCTTGGTCTGCCATCAAACATTTGGCCAGAAGCTAGCAGCCAAGCACTGGTGAGGCCATTTCCTCTGCACATATTCTGCCATGGCAGAATAAGTCTCTTTCCTGACTGGAGCACCAAACCGAAGGAGGCACAGTATATGGGCAAAACAAAAAGGGGTTTCACAGTGGGTGTGCATATAACAGGCAACACAGGCATAACAAAATTAGTATATGTGAATTTATAAGAGCCAGCACTTGGGTTTACTGAATTTCCTTGCAGGGGTGTAGAGGAGACCGACTAAAGTGTGCACTTCCAGAGGTGTTACCTCTTACTGTCGTTGCATAAGAGAGCGTAATATGACAAGAGTGTTGAGTGGCTTCCAGTGGCCATGTTTTGTGAAAGTAATCAGGAATGGTTGACAGGATAATGTGAGTTTTGTATGAGGAGAGGCCATAACATTATAACAGTGCAAACCATTGTTTCAAATAAAAATTCTTTTTCTTTTCTTCTTAATTTTTGAATCACAGGCATGTGCCACATCCTTACTTGTCCTCTGAAGAGGGTAACTTTCCATAGGTTTCTAGCTGCTCTTACTCAAGGTACTCCAAAACCATCTGAAATGGCTTGGTGTGTACTACAAACAGTGAAGACAATAAGCAAGCTAAGAAGTGATTTTGGTTTCAAACTGGAGGAATTCTCTTTCAAAGAGGCTGAGGAGCAAGAGTGTGCTGGAAAGAGGAGGCAAAGATCTTGCATATAAAGTTTTCATTGTGTTAAAGCTTTTATGGAATGAAAGAGAGATGCTGCTGGTTTCCTAGGCCTTGTAAAGGAGTTAGATTTTACATATGCATACTATAAGTGACCAGTTACAGCAGTTTTCCCTGTGTGATGCTGTCCTTAAAAGAACTATGTGATAGGAAAAGCAGGCAGGAGTTTATCTCTCCCAGTTTGTAACTTTGTTTAGCAGGTCAATCCTCAGAGGACCATGACAACCGTGGGGATTAAAAGCGGATTTCCCCTGGCCCACAGTCACATTAGATTTCCGTGCCCATGGAGTCACTTTTCCCATTGCTCTGCTGACAGGCTTTGCTCTCAGTGCTCCAGCATGTGTTCAGCTTCATAAGAAAGCTTCTGGCAAAGATTTCTGAACAATCTGTTGCTTCTCCTGACAGGGACATAAGGAAAACTTAAGCACATCAGGAGAAAAACCTACCAGTACAGTTGAGTTTTATGTCATTAAAGCAATATAAACCATGCCCCCTCGGAGGTACCGCATTCATAGGCACCTGTACTGATGCTTAGCATGAAAGAACGGAAAACAAGATCTTACAAGAATAATGTGACCTGGTAAATACATGATCTAGTTTTCAAATAAACCCAAATCCATGACTTATAACCGTAGACCATTTAGAAGTAGGTATGTTAGAGGGGTGCGTGTGTGCACTGCTTCCATTTTGAAAACCAGTAGTTTGGAAGTACAGCCAGACTAATGAACAAGGCCTGGAGTGATGATGACTCTATTCAAGTCCCATTTAATCCAGGGTTTGTCTCTTTCATGCAGACCAAGATAGTCAGTGTGGTCAAGAATCCCAGCTCTCCATATTTAAAATTATTTTAATGACCTCATCATAGGACAGAAATAAAAAATCCTCCAATGTTTGTTTGAGGTGCTTATATCTAATAGTGATGAAGGGCTTGGATAAAAGAATGTTTTTATAAGCCATGCATTTTAATACCTCTAGGTAGTGTATTTTCTTTGGGCAGAGGTCTGTAATCAGTTTATGTTCCAGTCACGGGAAAATACGTCATAGGTTTTTGTAGTTGTCATCTAAAGCTGGTTACTCATGGCTGAATTTTTCCAACTTATGCCATGTCTGTGGGTAATTTCAGTGTTAGAAAAGCTATAGGCCCAAATGTATTTAACTCTGTTCCTTCTTCCCAGTTCAGGTAGACACATACCCATTTTTAGTTAGAAATTTCTTTGCATGTAGTGCAGCTGATTGCATTTAGATGGATAAATGATGTTTAGTCTGCCAGAAATAACGTGTGGACTTTCTTGAACAGTCGTTTTCTTCTGTGCTCTGGAAAATAAAATGTTTCCATTGTTAGATCAAGTTGAGAGTTACCGCCAGTTCCTATAAATGCTGCCAGACACCAAGTCTAGAGCGTTGTGTCACTGAACCTTGGCCCCACCAGAAACAAAAATGCTCACTCCTGTCATTGGACCAGCTTCTAGCATTTTTATGTAGACCAATTTCTGATGTTGTAGGCCAACCCAAACAGTAAAGGAAAACTCACAATTCATAGCCTGTTTGGGTAAAACTAGACTGAGAGCAACCCTGTTTTATTGTCTCTTGGCCTAAACCCAACTTCTAGTTCTGAACTGTTGTCAGTGATGACAGGCAGATTTACTAGTCCCCTCCAACCCCATTTGACAAAATTAGTAACCAACGAACTTCAAGTACTTTCTTGATCTAAAAAACAAGGAGCATATAGTAAGTAAAAATCCTTTTCACTAAATTGTTTTGATTGAGTATTTACACAAATATGTCAGGCTTAGGAAAAAAAATCTGTTCATTAATATAATCATAATGATGTGCTCATTTACATTAAGCAATCAAGACTGGCTCTAATGGCCCATACTTTGTTGGTTTTTGTGGGGTTTTTTTAAACCTTTTTGCTTTCCATGAAATCATTGTGACTATTTTTAAAACAATGCAATTAGGCCTTTAGATATGATATTTGAATATTTATTCTGTTCATCTGAATTATTAAAAGCATCCCTTCTCTGAAGCATAATTTTTAATTATTTTCAGTGGTGGCGTATATTTAATAAGTGCTCTAGCTGAGACATGCAATTATCCCATACAATAGTTCCAGTGAAGTTTTGATTATTAGTGATGCCTTGTTAAAACTATTTGGCCAACTGTTACGTTGCATCTGCAGGCTGCTTTGTCTTAAGATCCAGAAAAATAGTTCGTGCTAGGCTAAAATGTACAGAGATTAAGTGGTAAACTGAGCCAACAGGTTTATTTTGAGACTAAAGGCTAGAGTACTCAGCCAAATGTGTTGTTAGTTAGGGTGGGCCATAACCAGTAGCTCTGGAAAAGGGAGAGAGTGGAGATGAGATGTTTCACTCCATGCCACATTTTGACCTAGAGCTTATATGCTTAGATGTCTAATTGCAGCGGAGTTTGGCTGGTCTGGCCATAAAATCCCTTTGTGGTGAGCCTGCACAGAAGTTCTGATCTGATTGTATCGAAATTTGGATGTTACGAGACCGGGGGCAGACATATCTCAAAAACAATCATTGTTTTAGCAGTGTGGTAAATTTCTTCTTAGCAATGCAGTACATGGTGATTGATTAGTTTATGGAAAGAACATGGCCTAATCAATACAGTGTAAGGTTTCTCCCAAGCATCCCATCTCTTGTTTACCTACTTATCATCAGGAACCCACCGTCAAGTGTTTAGAGGTCTCAATCCTACCTCTGCTCCCTGCCAGCTGAAATGGCTCCTTGCATGGCCTCATGCCTTCACCTTGCTTCCCTGAGTGACCTCTTCTTCTGGGTTTTTAGGAGAGGTGCAAAGGAACATACTCAGCAGAGCTGTGACTTCTCTTCCCAGGCTCATCAGTATTTGCCCTGTTGCCTGTGGTAGGCATGAACCAAATCTTGTGGCATCATTGTGGAAGCTTCCAAATGAACTGCCCAAATCCCTTATATGAAATAAGTTACTCTAAGGTAATATTATTTACTTTTTTTTCCTTGTCCAGATTTACCAATCATCTTATTTTCCTTCAGATTTCAAGATGGTATATTGAATTGTTATAACAGTGAGTTAGGTTTAGTGGCCTTTTTGATTTAGCTGCAGTATACTTTGATTCTGGAGCATTCAGCTATTGAAGTCTTCCTAGATGGAATCAAACACGGTCCGTGGAGATGCCCAAAAGTGCACATGGGTGCGTATGCACAGATACACACACACACTTTAACACTTCTGGAAACATGAGGCAAAATATAGTTCGCCAGTGGCAAAACTGGTATGGTTCTTTAAAACTTTTTCTATGAAAAGAAAAACTTACATGACTAAATAGATTGTAGGTTTTTACTATTAGCTGTAGCACAGAGTTTATACCGTAGGTGTTATTCTCTATTTTACACCAACAGACTACCATGAAGAAGCACAGTTCCTGCACAGTTCTGGTAGAAGAGGATAATCATGCAATGAAAGACTCAGTCAGGCTGGAAGGGACCTCCGGGGTCAGTTCGTCCATCCTCCTGCTGAGCACAGGGCTAACTTCAGAGTTAGGCCAGCTTGCTCAGGGTCCTGTGCTGCTGGCATTCAAAAGTCTCCAAAAATGGACATTCCACAACTGATCCAGGGCTTGAGCACTCTCACTGTAAACAGTTTTTGCTTTGGTTGGAAAAAGAACAGTGCATATAAACTGGTCATGAATAAATTTAGGTAGGAAATCAGATTACTGCAGTGATGTTCTGGAACGGTGCTCTGATAGGGTTTGTGGGAGGAGAAAGAATCCCCTTGAGCCCAAGATGCATATTTTTCTGATTGTAAAAGTGATGATATAACTGTCTCCAATAGCAAACAACTTGATTCAGTGACCCATTTCAGATTTGAAACCTTGATGCTTTTACCAGTGATGGGTGTTGAATTTGCTGCTTGCACTTGAAATGGTCACCTCCTGCTGCTTCTCTGAATTTATATAGAATTGTAAACGTCATACATTTCTTATTGTGCCCTCCTCTGGTTATATTTCTGTAGGGAGTAGGAACAATCTTTCTCCTTGAATTAATGATGCTAAGTCTCTCCTGAGAAATTCAAGAACAGACTGGGCATAGTAATAGAACTTACTATCTAATTTACTAGAGGAGCAATGCTATCCACAGTTACTCATTTTGTCCCTTCTCTGGGTAGAAAGGACACATCATACTCCAGTTCTGTTAGTGCGGTAGCTTTTTCATACAACTAATTCTCAGGCACATGTATATAATGAAGTCAGTATTTTAATTCAATCATTTTTTTCTGTATTTATCAAATTATCTTTCTTTTCTGCTGCCTTACACCATTCTATGAATGGTAAAGTCGCTAAAGTCACTCCTGAAGTCCACCTGTATTTTGTTTCTGAATGCTGATCTAAGATGGAAGCCTAAGAAGGCATTTGAATCATGAAAGCATTTTGACTCATCTTCTAGTGGTGGCAAGCCCAGGTGGGCTGTGAGGGACTGGACTGAAGCCCCATGCCCATTGCGGTGAATCTTGAAGACTTGTGCGAGTTTATGGAGATGTTTATTGGGGGAGAGGGACAGAGTGGAAGGGGCAGCACCCCTGTGTTGGCATCACCTGCAGTCTGTACTGCTGCGATGCCTTGCCCACATTATATTTTAAATAGAGTTGTTAGAGGGAAAGGATTATTTGCTCGTCTTGTAGGAACTGTAAAATTGTATCTAATAAGCTTGTTTGAAATTTTTGGCAATGTATATAGTCATTAAAATCAATTATTTAAAATATTAAACATAGTAATCACACTTTGGACTGCATTTAATTAAAACTTAGTATGATGGAATAAGTTTTCTTACAGAGTGTCAAATTGCCATCAATTAACTTCCTAAATAGGTTGTTGAGTTTTAGGAGACATATATGCCTGAATAAAATTATGAGCTGTTTATAGTATGGATATACTACTACTAAATATTACTCAGAAATGAGTTTAAAAATTATGTGATATGTAGGCAATATGCTTTTTACTGCATCTTTAAAAGAGTAGTGTGTTTGAGAATACGCTTTACAGAAGAGCTGCTTTGTTTACGTAAGAAGTTGGGGAGCGAGACGGATGAAATGTCTTCAAAATTAGAAAACTTAGCCCTTCTAACCAAGATTCAGCTGTTCTCAGGGAATTTAAAAATTCAAAGTAGGTACTAATACTTGGGAAAATTAAGTCACTTAAAGGTTTCAGGGTCTTAGGCATTTCCTGAAAACATTCTTGTCTTTATGGACTCTTACAAAGCCCTTCCACAAAAGTATCTAAATGCTTTCCACCAGCATATTAAATTTTTAAAATTTGCTGTAATAGTTATACCAGAACTATAATGACCTTTAATCTATTTTATGTAATGCAAAGGCAACAATGCACCCACATTGTAGCAGTGGTTAATTTTGTATAGATTTTAAAGCAATTACAAGCCTGCAGAAGTGTGTTCAACCAAGTTGGTCACTGGGAGAGTTTCATGACGAATAGGTCTGACCTGGAAGGGAGGAAAATGTATTATTTTTTCTGAATCTTTGACTTTGGAAATATGCTAGAGAAAATAAAGGAATAATTACTTAGAAGGAATATTGGTTTGCTAAGTTTACTATGGAAAATACTTTTTGCCTTCTCTTTTATTTTGTTCTTTTCTGTTCAAGAAAACAAGAAATCTTTTTTTCTCCATCACTGATAATGAAATATGTCTTGAAATGGGGTTTTCTTCCATCTATACAAAATGGGTCTTTTCCAACTCAAAGTCATCAGTCTTTCTATATGTAATAGAAAAGAAAATTTATGTCCCCTGGAAAAAGTCAAACATTAGTTCAGAGAAGGTTAATTATTAGCTGAGGGTGTGTTACTGTTTTAACTTGTAGGTTTTGTCAGCAGGAGGGAAGGCTGGAGACAAAGTGCGATTGTGAATACCGCACGTGAAGGGATCTTGGCTGAGTGATGGCTCAGTTTACTCCTGTCTCTAACCCTCGCTTCTCTTTAGTGACAATTAACCATAACCTTGGGCTTCAGATATTACAGAGGCATGGTAACAATTGCCTGTCATTGTCTTCTTTGTCAGTCCCAGTGTCTGTACTGCACACTCAGCCCCAAGGATTTAAGTAGAAACGGGGTGCTAAAGGGAACTTCCATAGTTTTTAGACTCACTTCAATAGAAACAGCAGTGTTTGACTTTTGGAGTTTTTTCTGCCAAGCGTTCATATTTCATGGCTAAAACTATTCAGAGTTTTTATTTTGACTTTTCATGAGGAGTTTATCCTGGTTTTGACCAACTCTATTTAACTTTTCAAATCATAAAACCAGGCTGTTAAAATGGCTGAAAGACTGGGATCTGCTCACGGAATGAAAGAAGAAGTGTAGCGTTAGGAGCGATGCTGGGAAGACATAGTGATAAAGGCCTCGTGTTTGGGCGTATAACGACAACCCAATACCCCCTCTTAGTGGCACAGTACAAAGGAGAACATAATTTCTTAAAATCTGTGTGAAAGTAACTGGGTAAAAATGCCAACAGAAAGAGT
>NW_010538462.1:57649-59025 GCF_000687285.1 Phaethon lepturus
TGCACCCAGATTGGGAAGCTTTTATCCCTTTTTGCTGGTGTCATTCCAGAGTCCATCGAATGCCCCTTTGCCACCTTGGGATGTCTTTGAGATCGCAGCCTGTTACTGCTGCCTTTCCAATGCTAAACAGGCAGAGTGATGTACGTTATACCAAATAAAGACTGGTTTCCTGTGGCTTTGTGGTCTGTTATTAGACAGGTACAGCATCCAAAAACATATGGGCTTTCTAATGTCTTTGGAGCATTCACAATGTTACCCCTACTTGGAATCCCTGAGGTCTACTAAATGTTGTGCTAGTACTGACACCTCTCAGTCTCTTTCTGTGTACAGCTACTACTCAAAACTTATTATAAGAAAGATTCCAACTTGGTTGAAATTGTCTAATTGTTTGAAAAGTTACTCAGGGGGATGCTCACATATCAGCTGTGTGTAAGCACCCATGTTTTAAAAGGAAAAGGATAGTATCTTTAATACACCATTTGGAAAAAAGGCAGAATGTTTGTGGACTGAGTCTTTTTTAAGGTTAATAGCATACCTTATTTTTTCCCCCCTTCAGCTCTTTTAGGTGATCCACTAATATATGCTTCCTCTCACTCTGAGCTTTGTGTAAAGGAGTAAAACTGTTTACTGGTGAGTGTCCTTCCCTCTGCATACAGAGGCCTTCTTGGCACTTTATTGCTCTGCTAACTGGTATGTGGGGCATTCCCTGTGTGGCTAAGAAGAAATACACCCTTTCAATAGGTACATTTCTTTGCTCTGCTTCTCCAAGCTGTCATTATGCTTGCTTACCGTCTCCCTTGATCTTTCTCATGCTGGTTCTTCTATACAAAATTTGTATCCTTTTTTTTTTTAATGATTAAAGCTCATAGCTATCTATAATGACAGTTTCTGTCAACAATGCCCTTCAGATTCCTTGACTGTGCATTAGTAAGTTAGGAACATGTTTAAAATTAGACACACGCTTTGCTCATGTAGTTGATTATCTTCGTCTATCGCGTTCATCCTCCTTGATGACTCTAGCAGTAACTTAATGCTTTTGTACATACTGACTTCTACAGATCTTGTAAGATTTCTTATATAATAAATTTTTCAATGTATATCATGCCCTAAGGTATGAACAATATTTGGTATAAGTTCTTATTCTTCTGGGAGGAAAGTCAGAGTGTCAAATTTCAGAAGAAGATGGCATCACCAAGTGGAAATGGCAACCTTGAGAGCAGACCAGAGAGTCCTGCTACCACTGTCTTTCACAGAAGTGCCCTGTCTTTTGCTTGTGTTAGATTTCATTAGCAGAGTCATTTCTGTTCACTGGTGTTAATGGCCTTATGTTTCTGCGTACGTTCTTAGACCATATGACAGGCTGTCTGATAGGGAAA
>NW_010538462.1:59056-66999 GCF_000687285.1 Phaethon lepturus
ATGATGCCAGTATAGAAAGCCGGATGGATCAAAGGGATGGTCTTCCCAAAAGCTGATTGTTTAAAGATTGTGCTCTCAATCATACAGCTATTGCATCAACTCTCTTTAGCATTATTTTTACACTGCAGCTCAGAAAACTACAGTTGTGTTGTGTGTCTATTTGCTTACACTGGTAACCCACTGTGTAGGCAGTGTAGGTACAGGTAATCTCTAGGCAGAGAAATGGGCTATTTCTGGTATTGTTTGAAGGCCTAATTTGTGTAGCTACATCTTTTACACGCGGCCTTAAATGGTTAGGATAGATTAACTCCTTTTGAACGCATACCCTTTAGTATGCTGTGGTGGGTTGACGTTGGCTGGATGCCAGGTGCCCACCAAGCTATTCTATTACTCCCCTTCTCAGAAGGACACACAGGGAGAAAACAAGGTGGAAGAAAACTTGTGGATCAAGATAAAGTTTAATAAAGCAAAAACAAAGGCTGCATGTAGAAGCAAAGGAAAACGAAAGATTTATTCTCTTACTTCCGATCAGCAGGTGATGTTCAGCCACTTCCCGGGAAGCAGGGCTTCAGTATGCGTAGTGGTTGCTCCTGAAGACAAACATTGTAATAACAAATGTGTCCCCCCGCTCCTCCTTTCTCTCAGCTTTTATTGCTAAGCAGATGTCATATGGTATGGAGTGTCCCTTTGGCCAATTTGGGCCAGCTGTCCTGACTATGTCCCTTACAAAAGCTTGCCCACCCCCAGCCTACTGGTGAGGGGGGAATGTTGGAGAGACAGTCTTGATACTGTGTGAGCACTGCCCAGCAGTAACCAAAACACTGGTGTGTTATCAATACCTTTCTAGCTACCAATATGAAGCACAACTCTATGAGGGCTGCTATAGGGAAAATTAACTCCATTCAGAGAGACCCAATATATATGCTGTTGTGGTCATAGGCTTAATTAGTAAGGCTCAAAAGCTTTGCCTTCATAAAGGGTAATAGGGACTGTTACTGACAAAATGAGCCATTGCTAAACATCCTTGACCTATGTGATAATTGTGTTTCTAAAGCATTTATTTGTCTCAGGGGGTTTCTACTTCTTATATCCTCTTATATTATCATGGATGATTTGAAAGAAAAGGAAGCAACAGCAAACAAGAATCAGTCCAGCTCCAGCTATGTCTCAGTTTGAACCTGACCCTTTTGACTTGTTTTCCAAAATTAAGTTCAGCTTCTACCTGAGTCAGTACTAGCAGCAGAAGTTAGCAAGCAGGGCTCAGGCACATTACAGCTTTCATGCTGAGCCTGATGGAGTGGACTCTAATACACTATCTATGTTTTTCTGAAGTCAGAGAAAAGTTCTTTGTCTTCCCTGGTGGCAGAATTAGGCCAGGTCTGAGCATGGCAAAAAGTTTTTCCCTTTTTGGAGAAGCCAGAACTAAGACTCAGACTGTCACATGGGAGATGTCACTCCAGTTTGCCTGCTGCTGAGAGCACTCTGGCAGCATGCTTTTGCATCTTTGGCCAGTTCCAAAGTTTTGCTTTCTCCTTCCTGAAACAAGTCATAATTTTTATTATACAGTGCAATTAGCCATTTAGCTGAAGTCTCAAATATTTCAATGAACCATAACGCTACCCAATGTAACTGCATGATCGATGAATTTTTCACATAATTGTTCCTATATCACACTGCTTATAAAATGTTAATAGCACTGTTGAAAAATGTTCAGTGAACAAGGCAGGGTTGGGGATTTTTCTGAAGACATATGAAAGGGTTTCTTTGCAGTTTGCTGGTACGTTGAAATGTACTGAAGCTATCAAGTCAAAATAGTGCAGGTTCCTTCAGGATGTCCACACAACATATTTTAATACAGGGGCCTGTGGCCCCTCCAGGTGTGCATTAGGCATAGATGGGGGTAGTACATGCTCCAGAATCATGTCGCTTATCCCGGGTAAATGGTCAAATCCATTGTTTTCAGCTATCAGATCAATGCTTCACCTGTCATGATAAGAAGCCCATTTTTATGTACGTTCTTAAGAAACACACGTGAATCTTACTGAAGTTACAACTTCCAAATTGTCCTTTGCAGAATAGGAGCTTGAAATCAAAATACTGTCTTGAGACAAGAAATACGAAAATGGTTAGGAATAAGAGCTGTAATCACAATATGGTCAGTGTGTTTTAGGCTTAAATAGCATGAATCAAGCTGTAATTATTTTAAATGATTATTGGATAGATATGTGATGCCCTACATTAGTAATTTAAAAATAATTTTAATGTAAGGGACATGTTACCAAAGTCATGACAATAAAGTTCAATTACCAATTTATAAAGTGTTACGATACTGCTGTGTACTGCAGTATAAGAATATTGATTTTACTTTTTCTTAGTATATTTATTATTTTAAAGCAATAAATAAGATTTTTTTTTCCTTCAAGTCCAAGAGAAGGAAGTGGACTATTTTGTAACAGCCTGAACTGATCCTACAAATGTTTATGCTTATGCTTGGCTTTACTCACGAGCAATGTTGTGCAGCTGTGTTAAGCAGAAGATTTCAAGATCAGACCCTAATTTAAGAAGACATAATGATAGAGCTAATAAACAGGAGAAAGGCAAGGGATGTAGCACAATGTTTAACTAAACTACATCTGGGTACTGTATCAAGAGCAACGTGTGGTTTTGCATTCAAGATACTGTTTTCCTGTGTTTTCTTACCACATTAAATCTCAGCCTTGATCCTGGGACGTACTGAAAGAGCCTAAGCACACTGAGGTCAGTGGGAACTAATGAAGCAAAGATCCTTGTAAATCAGTCCTTTAGGCATTTTTTAATTATTATTTCCCTCTTTAAGAATAGTTCAAATCTGCTTTTTTTTATTTTTTATCAAAGAGTATTTTTAAATGAGTTCTGGGTCTTAACCATTTAGTGCTTTCACTGATTACATTTGCTTTACCATTCCTTAACTGAATTGTTCACTTGTTCTCCTGTGCTCCTAATCTGCTTCCAGAAGCTTTCAGTATCCCCCCCTCCCTCTGACAACATAGTTATGGTTCCTTCATTTCCTCTTTTCCAATCCTAGAGGGGACAGGATGCTGCGGTAATGAGCATAGTTAGTTCAGAAGAACATACAAGTCTCTTTTTATCTCAGAGATTATAGTGAGAAGCAGCATTAGCTATTGGGTAGGTTACTAATTACTAACTCAGAGCTAAAGAAGTTGAATGAAATGTGGATAAAATGGAAGTTACCAGGGGTGTTTAATTCCTGAAACTGAATCTGAGACAGTGAAAGTTTACAACACTGCAGATTTGAGGTAAAATTTCTTATTGTGTAAGGTGGCCCACATATTTTGTAAGAATAGTCTCTCTTATCTGAAGGATCTATAAACCGAGTTTATGTAATGTTAATCATTTTAGCTTAATGAAGTGCATTCACAACAAAGCTTTGTTGCTTTTATTGGTGGCTATTAGACAGTATTACTTGTCCATGGAAAGTAACCAGAAAAAATCCTTGTTCCTCTTCGTTCTTGTGTGGAGTCACTGGGAAAACAGTTGATTTCTTCATTGCATATTTGAGAAGGTGGAGCACAGAGTTTGCCACATCTTCTCTTAAATCCCTCACAAATTTCAGAAACTTGGCAAGCATAAGTGGGGTCTATTGTTTTTAGATTTTTCACACAGTTTAAAGTCAAAATGAGAGCAGAAGGGTCTCATATTTAAATACATTTTAAATCAGACTTACCGTGCACAACGGTTTTTTAGTAAGCTTGTTTATGGAGCCAGAACATTACAGTGTATTCTGCAAAGTTGTCTATTAGCATTTGGTTTGAAACATAATGCTTATAGACTCATAAGTCTAATTCATTTACTCTTACAATGACATTAATTTGTTTTAAAGAGAAGAAAACCATCTGCGGTCATAATTTTGGTCAAAGGTTGCAGAAGTATCCTGAATTGCTTAAGGAAAAAATATGAATACATATCTCCAGAAAGACTATCATTTATGTCTGGAGGAAGATAATTACCTGGAATAGTAACATAAGGAATGCATATGTCATTTTTAATCGACTGACCTTTAGCAGGAGTGACCCAATTCTCACATAGTTTACAGAAATCCTAAAAAGCCTACCATAAAAATTCAAATGGAAGATCTGCAGGTTTGGTTGAAATTGGTGGAATATCTGCCCTGTGGTAAAATACAGCAGCTCAAAGTGAGAGAGACCATAAGGGTGGGTCACTACGTTTCTCCTCATGCAAGAACCAGGAGGTTAGATTTGTGGAGAGCTTATCTAGCGACATCAATCTGCCATCCCTCCATGCCAACCTACGGGTTGCTGGGATAGGTGTGCTGGAAAACAGAAGACATACATCTTGCAGTTTTCTTCACCAAACCTATGGTTCAGATTGCTTATGTGGGTAAATGTTGCAGGATTTGACCGATACAATGCAGTACGTACCTACAGGCAGTTAATCTCTGAAACACCCCGATTCTCATGGGTGAGCATCTCTGAATGGTTGGGTGTTCGTCTTTGCCTCTTATTGGTGCTCTGGCCCAAGTCAAGGATCTTCAGCTGGCAACCAGGTTTGTCTCTCATGAGTGTAAACAAATGGCAAAAGACAGTAATTAGAAGCTGTGTGTGAGAGAGTGCAGTTAATTCCTTCAAATTGGGCTGTTTTGTTCACCTGTATGACACTTTGGGGGTTGTTTTGAAGGACTTATGAGACACATGACAGCATTTTAAAGGTCTAGATCTACATCTTTCCTTTGACGTTATTTGTGTATATCCAATATGTTTTTATATGAGGGTGTGCAGATGGAAAACAGGTGGGTTATATCATCTGGGGCTGTTCTGCAGAAAGGTCAAATTTTAAGAAGATATCACTAACTGTTCTCATATTTACCAAGAAAGAGTTATGATGCTGATATGCCTTCAGAAATGTATACACAGAGAAATGTTAATACTTTCAACTGTGTATAAATACAGCCTTTGGTCTTCCTTTTTATTCTGTTAAATCCAGTATTACCTGAACAATAGCTTCCAATTAAGCTAACTCTTCTTCAGTCCCAGTAATGTTCCCCCTAAGGGAATGTGTTCAAGAGTGCTTGCCTAGGTATTGACTTTCTTACCACTTCATTTTATTCTGAAGAATAAGGAAACTCAGTGCTCACTTTAATTTAAATAAAACATCTGAATACTAGCTGTCAGAAAGACATACATCCTTTTTTTTCAAACCTATATAGATATATAATATTCACGCTGTTCTTTAATATTTGCTGCCAACAGATACAACATTCTGTTAAAAAACATACATTTCCTTAAAGTAATTTCATTACACAGTGCATTTTTAAGTATTAAATGGGGCAGGAGGCTGTCTTTTTCAGTCCTCCTGTGTCTTTGAGCCATATGAAAGTGGCTTTTCATGCTGCAGAGATGTTTAATGTCACGATTATTTATGTTGCTGAATATTATAACTGGAGCACTTAAAAGTCATTAAAGCATGAAAATGCTTGGTCAACTATTGCCAGTGTTTTAAAATGTGTCATTCATTATTTCATGCAGTTCTAGTTTAATGGTATGGAACACAAGTTCTGATGTTTCAAGAATGTAAAAGAAGATTAAAAAGCAACTTTATATAAATGGATTACTATATGGATATTTAAAATATAAGATTATAAAGAAGGAACAGTATTCCACACTGGAACAATGGATACACATAGGTCCACATTTATAAATTTTTGCATAAGCATTGCTTGGAAGACTGTTTTTCTCTTTTAAGTTTTTCTTCCCCAAAGTTACTGGTCACCAAGCACAGGACAAATAAGCTTTAGCCTCCATTCAAAAAAGGACTAAAGCACTAAAGCCAGTTTTTCATGGTCCTATAAAGTTAAAAATGTGACATTTTTTTCACTCACTAAAAAGAAGAGATGGTTATTTTATTAGTGCTTCTGTTAATTACCAACCCTAAAAGAGCTTGAGTTATTGGACTACGATAGCATGGTATTTTTAGATGTGGACAAGTTATTTTTAGGAATTTTAATAGCTCCTTCTGCTCTGGAAAATTAATCTCAAGGCACTTTTGCAGTGTGTCTATTAGAAATCATCCCAATAAATTAGTTTAAAGATCCTACAGCTGGAGCAGCTTTTCTGTTTTCTCATGGCTTACCAGCAAATTTCATGACCCAGTGTATTTATTAAGGCTGTAGGAACCAGCAAGTCAGGGACCACAGTGCCTAGCTGCCAGAAGCCTGGCTCTTAGCTGGAGACCAGTGCATGGAGGTAAGTTCATGGGGTGTTGTTACTCTTGAGGCTTCTTTAGAGGGTAAGTTCTTATAACAGCCAAAGAACTCAGCATCCTACTTAAAAAAATTTTGCTTCCTATTTGCGTTGTGGCCTATTAGAGGCATAGACAGCCAGAGCATTGGCATAGGCAATGCCAAGATTTTGGCTGCAAGGCCCTCCTCCTCAAAAGGGGATTTACATCAAGCTGCCAAGAGAGTGCCTTGACATCCACTTCCCAGGCTGAGGGGGCAGGGTTGGGAGGTCTCCAAACCAAAGAAATGTCAGATGTGTGAGGCCACATGGAAAGAAAGCAAGAGGAAATCCTAGTGGTTAGCGTTGAAAGAGGATTTCTGGATGCCAAGTCCCAGCTTCATATTCTGTTTATACGTTTTACCCACCTCTTTAGGAAAATGGTAATCTTTTGCAACAAGGCTGGAAAAAGCTTTACTTTTGCAGCTGTGACATCCAAGAGATAGTTCTGCACTTCATTTTTTAACCTGTAATCTAAAGTTGCCAGTCAAAATATCCTGCTTAATTTCAGGGATACTTAAAGGCAGGAATCTGAGGACCTAAATGTGAATTGGCTCGTCTGGGGAATGAAGTCATCCACCACGGATGAAGCATCATATTTCATTGGCTTAGAAGTGGGATGGAAAACTAACAGAGCTTGACTGTGGCATTCCAGTCAAGTCACCTGCCTAGCAGGGAACTGATTTTAAACCTCTTATCACTGTCTAGGCCCTCAAGGCGGGGATTATGCTTCCAGGTTTGGAAACATGGGGTCAAAGGGATTAGTGTTGAGTGAATAAAAACTTGAATTCAATATGTGAAAGAGACAACACCAAGGTGTTTTAACTGTAATTGCTTTTTTGAGTCAAACTTTATGCCCATGAACACAGCAAGCTCTAGCTGAAGTGTGTGCCTGTGCTGTGATAGACTCAGTGTAGTCAGAGCCCATCCGATTCACGGATTCAGGTAAGTCTTGTGCAAGGAGGGTTGATGTGAACTCATGCAGCTGAATTTCTTAGTATCATTCATCACAGCACTGTAAAAAAGGACAGGAAAAATCCTGGAAAGGATACTTATTCTCAAAGAATCAGTCAGATTTTTCTTGGCTCTTTTCAGTAAAAAAAAGAAAAGAAACACTTTTCAGTGGACGTGTTTTAAGAGTATCGTTGCTTACATTTGGACTTTGGAAGCAGAGACAAATGATGCCATGTATTTCTATGATTCAGAAATAACTTTTGTCCTATGAAAATAGTAGTTGAAATCTGCCTCTGTGCTGTCAGTTTCTGGAAAGTGGTTGATCAAAGCTGTGGGGTGCCTCCGTCCTTTTATGCTTCACAAATGACAATTTGCAATCTGAAGATGGGAAGTGATTGAAGCAGTCAGGCAGTTGGACTAGATGACTGTTGTAGGTCCCATCCAACTGGACTATTCTATTCTTTTCAAAAAAACCCCAAGACTGAAGCCCATGTAAATAGCAGAAATGAGGTAGTCTCATTCACGTTGAGAAAGTAAAATGGGGTATACTTATCCTTATTATTATTATCCTTATATATATTATTATCCTTATTATTATTATTATGGCTCTGTATGTTAGGGAGTGTTTTGATTTCATAGAAAACGAAGGTTGTGAAGACCAAGTGGAGTACTTGTGGGTAAGGATGAGGGGGAAGG
>NW_010538463.1:0-739 GCF_000687285.1 Phaethon lepturus
AGTTATAGATGCAAAGCAACCCATGATCCAGTTCACACTGAATGGAAAGCTATTCATGGGATTGTTAGACACGGGAGCCGATGTTTCTATTATATCAAAAAGTGAATGGCCACACTCACGGCCCTTAGAACAGGCTATGGCAACAATTTCAGGAACAGGTGGCACACAATTTCCACAACGAAGTGCTGAAGTTTTAGTCGCAGAAAGCCCTGATAAGCAAAAGGCTTGGGTGCAACCTTATGTATTAGCCATATATTGAAATTGAGATAAAATAGCCATAGACCACACTGAATCCCATGCAACCTCTGCCTCTCGCTTAGTCTGATTTTCACAATTATGGACTACACATCCAGCTTCCTCGGGATCATGTACAGGGAGGCCTCTACTTATCTCTTTGCATAATTGTTCATCCCTTGTGCTTACTGCACTCAAATTTGTTGTTAAGATTCCCCACGGAATTGATTCACCTACTGTTCTTGGAATTGGAAGACATGCAGTTATTTGGGTTCCATTTTGTAAATTTGCAAATTCTTTTATCAATCCTACCATTAAATTTTCTTCTGGAGTTCTCCTTGGAATGTATATTAGCTGCTCTGCTTCTTCCCCAAAAGTGGCAATTGTAAATTATTGATTTGAAGGATTGTTTTTTTACTATTCTGTTACATCCAGACGATTGTAAATATTTTTCCTTTTCTATTCCTGAACCTGATAATGCTGGCCCAATGTCTCAATTTCAATG
>NW_010538464.1:0-876 GCF_000687285.1 Phaethon lepturus
ACAGTTCCACCTATCTGCTGGTGCTTTTCCATGTTAGCAGCTGCTTCGCTTTTGAAGCGTGCAACAAGGGTGTGACTCAGCCACCAACATTTCAGCATGGCTACTCTGCCTTGCTTTACGTCAGCAGCTGCTTCGGTTTTGAAGCGTGCAACAAGGGTGTGACTCGGCCACCAACATTTCAGCATGGCTACTCTGCCTTGCTTTAGGGTATTCCTCAGCACTAATTTGAAAGCTTCTTTGGTACAGACATACAGTAGGTCTGTTTCAGGACTCTTATGTTAACTCTCCTTGACATTATTCCTTTGGAAGCACATATTTATCTACAGTCTTGTCATGATATGGGATGGCACCTTTGAAAATCCAAACAAGTCACAGGGTTATTCAATGCGTGAACTATACAGGTGATTGGGTTGGCTCAGTTTACCAAACTCTGTGTAGATGCCCCTCGTTAAGGCATTTTCTTAACTCCTGACCTGCTCACATTCACCTTCTAGCAGCTTCCCTGAATGCTGGAGCAGAGAGGAAACAGAAGGACAGCACTCCCACCCCATCCCTTACTGGCGCCTGTGGTAACCGGGCATGTACAACAGTACTAACAGAATAGTGCCATTCTTTTAAAGAATAATTCCCGTTGAAAAAGCCAGATCACAAAACGGAATGTTCATGTTAGTGCCCAGCATTCTAGGGCAAAGCATAAAAAAAAAAAAAAGGCATTAAAGAAACACATGAATAGCCTTTTACAACTTGCCACTAATTGCTAAAAACCCCCTTCTCATCCCCAGCACCGGCTTTGAGGGCATCGAGGAGACTTTTTTCCTACACAATGTTATAAACAATAATATTATTTATCGATGAAATGCGTTTAAAATGAACCCC
>NW_010538465.1:0-3455 GCF_000687285.1 Phaethon lepturus
TTCCAACTCGAGATATTCTATGATTCTATGACTGCTTTAGCCGTCCTTAGGTTTTTATTCAAACCCTGATTTACAAGTGTGGCTGCGGCCTGTCCTCAGTTTGGACTTCAACCCTTGACTCAACTTACCACTAAATGCTCTTGCCAGACCATTATAGGAATGGGTGGCTGGGATATGAGTAGACCATACAATCAAAAGCATTCCAGCCTTCTGCCTGAGTAATTCTTAGTGGTTAAGGCAGCATTGCCTAATCTGATGGCTTTAAACCACTTTTGTTCTGCAGTTGTGTTAAAAACGTTGGGCTGGTGATGTAGAGCTGGCCTGCTGAATTCAAAATTACTGCCTTGTTTTTCTTAATTACCTTTGGGTACTTGAGAAGGAGCTAAGGGACCTATAGCATACAGGTTTCTTGCACACAGAGGTTCTTTAGAAATATACTTGTTGGTGAGGTGAAGCACAGATGAGGGATAACAATGCTGTTGTTTTCTTTCTGCTTTCCGTCTCACTACTGAAGAAAAGCAGTGTCATCATGTGTGGTTAGCTTCTTTAGGGTAGTGTTTCTAGCATGACCTGGTCCTGATGCCCATCAGGCTGTATAGATGCCAGTATGACTGTTGTTGATTTTTGTTCTGCAGAGCAGGAGAGAAAATAGGAGCTGTGATGCAAAAAGCAACAAGGATGAACAGATTTCTGTTAAGAACAGAACAGCAATTACTGGTTCAGATTGAGGATCCCTAGTCTTTTGTTTCCAGTAGTGCCTGTCAGTGCATATCTAGGGAAGAGCAAGCACTGAGCAAGTGCATATGACACTTCTCCATAATACTTTCCTAGCTGCTGACTTTTTTCAGCTCAAGCAATTTCCTGAACATGCAAATTTATTCTTGTGGTCTGAATGAATCTCTCTTCCAAATCTGTAGTGAATCTTTCTACCTAATTACATGATCAGTCCCTCCTTGAACCCATGTAAACTTATTTCATCTGCAACATCCTTAGAAAGATGTTCCACAAATCTACTGTTTACTTTCTTTTGTTTGGTTTTGACCTGGTCCCACTTTCATGTGATGGTCCCTCAGTGTGGCGGAAAAGATACTGAACAGTTGATCCCCATCCACCTTCCCCATATTACTGACTTGTGTCCTGGTTTCAGCCAGGATAGAGTTAATTTTCTTCACAGAAGCTAGTGTGAGGCTATGTTTTGGATCTGGGATGAAAAAATGTTGATAAAGTGCTGATGTTTTGAGTTGTTGCTAAGTAGTCAAGGACAGTCCAGCTTCTTGTGCTGGCCTGCTAGCAAGAAGGCTGGGGGTGCACGGGAAGCTGGGAGGGGACACAGCCAGAACAGCTGACCCAAACATGCTCAGTATATAAAGCTGGGGGCGAAGAAGAAGGAAGGGGTGTAGGGACGTTCGGAGTTAGGGCGTCTGTCTTCCCAAGAAACCATTATGCGTGATGGAGCCCTGCTTCCCTGGAGATGGCTGAACACCTGCCTGCCCATGGGGAGTAGTGAATGAAGCACTGGTTTTGCTCTGCTTGCGTGCGTGGCTTTTGCTTTACCTGTTAAACTGTCTTTATCTCAAACCATGAGTTTCTTCACTTTTACTCTTCTGATTCTCTCCCCCGTCCCACCGTGGGGGAGTGAGTGAGAGGCTGCGTGGTGCTTAGTTGCTGGCTGGGGTTAAACCTCAACAACTTGTCATCTTCATATCCCCCTTAACTTGCCTCTCTGTTGAGGCTGAGGCACCCTAGCCTATTTGTTCTTCATACAGGTGCTGTTTTGGATCCTCTTTGCACTTCTGAACCTTTTCCAGCTCTAATGCCATTTTAGAGATGAAAGAGACCAATACTGCACATTGGTGAACAGATTGAATGTACAGTTGGTGTACAGTCCGTAGTGATTCTGTTTTCTTCTTTATGCCTTACCTGATGGTTCCTAACACTGATTTGATAGGGATTGGACTGGGAGTCAGGAAACTTGGATTTTTTTCTGGCTCACTTGTGTAGTCACTTGGCTTCTTAGTTTCTGCTGCTTTTCTAAACTTTTATGCTGATGTGGTTAAGTGTGCATGCTCTTAGGGAAAAGGATACCCAGTGTATGCATTTGTAGTGGCTACCAGGGTCCTGTCTCTGTTGAGGGGCAAGCTATTATTACATAGTGGGGAATTGTAACATGGTGGTTTTAGAAAGGCTTTGGAGTAATTATATCTCAGTCCCCAGTAATTTTCCCTTGCTAGTTTTGTCACTATGAGAAATTAAATAATTTTTCTGGTAGCCTGACTTGAGTCATGGGTGGATTTAAACTACCTGCAACAAAAAGTGGAGGTTTTTATAGAACTGTTAGACATTGCATGCTTAGTTAAGGCATCTGTGTGTACCTTCTTAAACGGCACCCTGAATATAATGAGGACCAGAGTGATAACAATGTACTGAATGGTTACCATTAATTCCAAGTGGTTGTGTGAAATATTTGAATCGCTGAGGTATTGATGACTTCTGTTGTGCATATTTGGGTAATTAATGAATTGAAAAGTGTTTTACCTGTCAGAGTTGATGGCTCCGATTTCCTTCTCAGCAGTTCTTTTCATTCAACCTTTACATAACGCAGAAAATAATATTCTTTACCACTTAGTGTATGTGTATTTGTAGATGATGTGTATTATTTTCTCTTCCCTAGATATTTTTAAAAGGGAAGCTTCTTTTGATTTTCAAATAGTCCTTTAAACTCTTTTCTCTAGAATTTTCATGATCATTAAGTGTGAAGTAGTAATAAACCACAGATTGCTTTCAAAGTTTATGAAGGCAAACTTTTTTAAAGCTGCATTGCTGCAGAAAGTTGTAACAAGTAAGTAGTTCATTATGCTTATTTAGCTGAGCAGTGTTTGTAACAATAATGGTTGATGCATCAATGTAGATTTTAAGAGCAATATCCATTTCTTTTCCAAGAGAAGGCTTAAGAATATTTATCTTGGAGACTTCTAAAAAACCCTGCTTATTTCTGTAATACCTTTTTAAAATAGCTAGCCAGATGGATCCAGGGAATGCTTGTGCATGTCACATATGTCTAATGCCTTTCCTTCTCCTGGGACCAAACTACATTACATCATATTTTATGATCAGGAGACAGAATTTTAGTGGAACTTGGCCATATGGTTGAGTCATCTGTTCTCTTCAGTTTTGGAAGAATTATACTAGCATCTTCAAAAGACTGTTAAATATATTGGCTTTGTTAACCCATAAAATTTTGAAACCTGCTGTCTCTGGTAATGAAAACTACCCCATTTTCAGCTTATTATTTATATAATCCTTTGCAGTTATTAACTTAATCTCTTAAAGATGCTGTTACAGAATGCAAAAAAAGATGCTTGTATGTTATTTTGGGTTTCATATCTCATGAGATGGAAGGGATCCCCAAATATGTGATGTGAGTTCTTTAAAACAAAACAACCCCCCCCCCCCAA
>NW_010538465.1:3486-14831 GCF_000687285.1 Phaethon lepturus
CCCCCCCAACCCCAAACAAAGACAGCAAACCCATGTTCTTTTCATTTTTTGTCATGGCTCACAAAGCTCTTAGGTGTTATCTCTTCTTCCTGGAAGACTTAAAACCTGTTACAAATCCTTGCTCTCCCTCTCTCCCTCCACCTTTTCACATAAATTATTGAAAAGCATGTTTTGAAAAGGATGAGAATTAACTTGCTGCTGACTGGCCATTTGCTCCTGGGAACACTCTGAATTCGGCATTTATTCATTCATAGTTGTTGCATTAGATGCACTCCACAGAATCCAGCATAGCTTTGGTGTGCAGTCTCAATCTTTGAAAAGTATGTAGCATAAACAGAACATAATAGGCAGTGTGACTATCTAGAGATATTTGTCAGGTTGCTCTACTTGTAGGCATCAAAGGGGTAGGGTGGCTTTAGGGAAACGTTTTATAAGATTTATATTATTACTAATCATATCTCTCTCGTGGGCCCCTTCATGGACCCTGACAAAGAGGTTATGGCTGTAACAGGGATGTTTTTGATGATGGGAAAGGGGCTGGTAGCACAGCAGGCCCACTTACTTTACATGGGATTGTGTGCTCTGTCTCCAAAGAGATTCTGGGCACTGTGCTGCCCTTCAGGATTCTATGCTTTGTGCATCTTTTCATTGTAGATTTTTAATTTGCAGTGGCTTTGTACTGGAAAGATGAAAATCTCTAAATTGAGCTGCTGAGCTCTCTTGCTATAGAAAATGTTCATGGATCTTGTGAAGAAAGAATATAAGCTAGGCAACCCTAAGTAGGGTTTCTCAATGTAGCAGCAACAGTATGGGGGATCAAGACTACAACAGTCAAACCACTGGCAGCACTTATCTCTGATAAGAGAAGAGTAACTTGATGATTGTGGCATGCAAATATAATACAGCCTAGAAGTAATTAATAGGAGCCAAGCGAATCTTTAAGGGGGGGGGGGAAGGTGTCTGTGACTTTTGTCATCTTCTGTGAATAATCCTAGCATGTTTGGTGAGATGCAGAGTATCCAAATTATCAAGAGCACTGTAGCGATAGTACTTAGTGCTCTAGTAAATCACACATGGATAAGAATATTCAGATGAGAATGAAAGGGCTCTCTGTGTAGACTGGTCCATTAATACTGATCTGGGGTGGTTGTGCCAGATGGCAGATAGCTCAATCACTGTTCAAATAGGCAAGAGTTAAACCCCAGCACTAGCTTGGGGAAGCAGTAGTTGAGTTTCCACAGGCTGCCTGGAGGATGGTGCTTTCCCAATTTCTGAAGTCTAACTGGGAATATATCTTAGGTATAACTTTTCTATGACCCTTGTATTATCCTTCATTGTACCCATGGAAGTAAAAGCAGCTAAGCTTAGCTTGCTGCTTTAATATTTGATTTTGGAGACTGACAAATATTAGATCTAGAGGTCAATCCACAGCACAAACATCTGTCAGCGGCCTCATGAAGATCAGACAGATAGTGAAACTTTTTTGACTTCTTTTGTAGTCATGAAGTACTTTTAGAGATTGAGTTGAGCCCTTGAAGACTCCAAACAAAATAATTTCTTGTAATAGGGATTTGTCTCTGTATGCACTGTGTTTTGTTTGGCTGTGTCATGGGCTTCAGAATAGAAGACCCAGTAACAGTGGATGTATCCTTTACAAGAATGACAAATTCAACTATAAATAGACTGTTTTTCTACTCTGAATAGTTTTGAGATTTTAATATATATTTTGTTACAAATTTTAAAATTACATTGCTTCCTACAATGGCATTCTAGTAGGTATAAAAAATAATGTGAAGTGGTTTTAAAAACACTCATCTAAGATGTTTTCTGGTGCTTGTGTGGAATATTAAGATGGTGGAGCATTATCAAGTAACCTACTTTAGTATTGCTAGTAGAAAAAAAAAGAAACAGCATTCATTGTGAGCTGTGATATCATGTGGATATTTGTAATACAAAAATAATGTGCCATGGTGGCTGGTTCCATATGAATACATCTTACAGCAGTGGTAACACTGATCAGTTCATGTAATTCTGGACTGTGTGCAGTTCTGCTTGGTGTTACATTTTTGTTCTTAGAATCATGAAATCATAGAATTGTACAATAGTTTGGGTTGGAAGGGACCTTTAAAGGTCATCTAGTCCAATCACCCTGTGATGAGCAGGGACATCTTCAACTAGATCAGGTTGCTCAGAGCCCCATCCAGCCTGACCTTGAATGTTTCCAGGGATGGGGCATCTACCACCTCTCTGGGCAACCTGTGCCAGTGTTTCACCACCCTCACTGTGAAAAATTTCTTCCTTATATCTAGTTCTTGCCTGCAGACTTCATAATTAGCCTTTGTTTCTCTGTTCCCCTTTGCAGAATAATGGGGAGGAGAAAAGGGCAGTGGCTCTAAAATTAATGAAAACCAGCTTACTATGTGGAAGTGGCAAGATAAGCAATGTTTGGAGAGGTTTAGCAGTAGACAGGAGGAAAGATGGAGCCATGGGTCTACAAAGTGCCAGTCCTAATAAGTGAGGTAATGTTGCACTTGAGTGGGTTCCAGCAGGGTGGATGTCCATTTTCCCATCTGGAAGCAAGAAGATCCATCAAGTACTTGTGTTCTCTGACTAAATTTACTAATCAACAGAAACTGGAGGGTGTTACTAAAAATCTGGGTAGATGTAGTCAGCTCGGATACTCATACCAAGAAATAAGTGGTGCTGAATTTAAAAACAATCTACTAAGGAAGTGGTATGTGTATGGCATTTAATGTTGAAAGTTGACTGCTGTTCCTGTCACTGTCTAACCAGAGAGTTCAGGTGTATGCCCTGGTCATTAGGCACACTCTGATCCTCACAGACCATTGTGTCTAACACAGTATTGCAGAATGCAAAATAGTCAACACGATAGCTGAATAAACAAACTTTGCTTGCATAGTTGGCATTGTCCCTGTATCTTACAGCCTGCTTATCACTGAAATATATTTAGCAGATAGAAGGTGAGATTAGATTGTCCAGCCAATTTCACTTTAAATCTCATGATTTCTCTTTTTTCCAACTGACCATGAAGCAGTTGTGCAGCAGAAATCCTGAAGACTTGAAAGGCTAAATGTCCTTTATGTGAGTTGGAATTTGACCTTAATACATAGCTAAAATCTGTTGATTCAGTAGTTCTTCAGTCTTAAAACTTTGTTAGAAAGCAGTCTTTTCCATGGGTCTCATGCTGATGATCAGTTTCTTGTTTATATATTTTTAATTTTAAGTGTAAGGAAAACCTGTGGATTCTTGGTGTTTGTTTAAGTCTGTGCTTTGACACCCCATGGATTTATTTTGAATGAAAGAGCTGCCATGTGCACAGCAGTAAACAGTAGTCTATTAGATGTATTTTGGTTTTAGTAACATTTACTGAGTAATTTCAAGATGAGAAGAACAGTCATCTGAGTTCATTGTAGCTCAAGTCTTTAGAACTATGAGAAAAGACAGAACAATGGGAGATGGTCACTTCAAACAGGATTGATTTGTGGGGTTTTTTATTTTTAAAAAGTCCCTTGTGTTTTGTTTTTTCCCCCCTGTGTTAAGATAAACATTGTTTCATTTATACAAATATATACAATTAAGTCTTGGCTTTACTTTCTTCTGTCTTACTGAGAATGATCGGTTGCATGTGGTGTGGTTACTGCTACATCCTTCACTATCTAAAACTAAAGATAAATCTCCAGTTGTGTTGGTGATGTGCGAAGTTATAAACAATGTGCAGTAGTTGGACATATTACCAATGCTCTGGTTGTATGTTACTAATGATTTAGATGTAATTTTTCTTATTTTGTTCTAATGCCTCGCATGTTGTGAGCTTTTTGCTTATCACTTTTCCTTTATGTCCACTGGTATGAAATTGATTACTTGAAAACAGCAATAATTGCTTAAAATTAAAGCCCTGATGCACCTAGATGTGATGTTAACAGGAAATCTCACTGTTCCTCAAATGCAAAGATTGATTTCTTTTATCTTGTTAAAAGGCTTAAAAGTAGTATCTGAAGGAAAAATACATTGTGGCCTTTACTAGGAAGTGAAATGAGCAGCATTTGTGAGCTGTGTGCCTCCTGACCCATGCAGAAGTCCGCTACGTGCCTTTAAGCTCACTAGATGTGGGCCAACCATATTCCTTGGTCTGTGGACTGTTATGCGCTCTTGGCCTCCCTTGCAGACTTCTGGGCTCAACCTCTTCACTTTCTTACTCTTACAGAAATGAAATCTCACAGTTGTTGTGAAGAGGCCGCTTATCTCTGCTTTATTAACTGTGCAGATTCCCTACGCTGACTGTATGGCTACTCTGCATCTAAAGCCTGACTGAAATCATGAAAGCAAACACAGGTTTGTCAAAAAACAACCACAAAACCCAAGAAAATTACAAGAAACACAAATATCTCAGCAAAATGGCAAACTCTTAAATGCATTTCTTTCCATTTTCATTGCCATCTTGAGTGTTCTTGTAGCACAGCTCACAGCCTGCTGCAAATTCTAGTAATTATTTAAGCAAAGATCACACTAACATTTTTCTACAACTCCCCCCCCAAACTTGCAGTCTCAGATGACCATTTCAGTCAGGTCATCTTTCCCCTTCTCGCATGGTGAAAGACCCTTTCATTTCACAGCTCGTAGTCCCCTTTTGCCAGGAAACTTTCAGGGCAGCCTCACTGGCTGATAGAAGTGTCCTGCTGAGTGACTTGCTGTTCAGTTGCATTATTCTGGGGTTCAGCATGAAAAAATTGTTTGCTTGGATAATAATAACTTCTTTATCCACAGAAGCTACTCAGTGAATGGGTAATTATCAAGTTTTATTGACAATCTACTGTTAGTCTTTTGTTACCATTCCTCGTTCATTCACTCCAACTGCTTCCTGCCTTCCCCATGGTGCTTTTTATCTCCTGTTCAAATGGAATTCATGGTCTGACACAAATACAGTCTCCAGTGTCAAACAGACCTAGTGCACTTTGTGTGGACAGTTACTCCAGCTAGGCACAGTAGCACAAGAACCAAGAGGACAATGGATTAACGCTTCTGGTTGTAAAATATTCACAGGTTACTTGCATTGCTGCTACTGTTTCCACCTTTAAAGAAATGCATGCGTAAGTGCTGTGAGCTGTAAATGTTTTGTCTTCTGTAAAAATAATTAATATTATTAGCCATCAGTCACCTAAAATAGGGAATGTGGATGGCCAAGTGAAGCTGGAAAGGACTATTTCTGTTGTAGCAATTAGTGACATTTAGATAATATCACTATGAGTTACTTTCAAAGCCATTGTCACGCTTTGCTTTTTTGACAACTTAAGGTCAAGACCTTGCTTGTGGTAAAATTAATGAACATCGCATCTTTTGGCATGGCCTTCAGGGCGCTGCCTCAGTGGTGTACAGTGCAACAGAGGTCAGCTTGCAATGCCGCTGGTGCCATATATGCACCATGGGCAGATTTTGAAAGGTACAGAAAAGAGCTGGAGCCACAGTAATTGAAAGGGGCCTTGGAGGCAGCAGCTTCTGGCATCTGCTAAGCTCTGAATGTCCTAGGAGCTGCTGCCACAGAATTGGACAAACTGCTTCTGATAAGTTCAACAACATCTTGCCCCTCTGCAAGGGAGATTTCCACTCCCACCACACAAGTTTGCTACTGGCAAATACAGTCTCTAAATTGGGGAAAGGTGTAGGCTACTTACCCACTTATCACTGACCCCTGAGTTATAATGTTTTCAGATAAGTCATTCTTTTGAGAAAAGCCATTGTCTGTTGTTTTAAGTTTGAGGGATGTTTTTTCTAGTGAATATGTTCCCTACAATAGGATTGTTCTTGTTTTTAAGACTCTCTTGGGAAGTCCAGCACATGCAGACTTCCGTGGCTGACCTTGTGATGTAGTGGTGTTCAGTGTCTTTGCCATGTGATTGTTTGTGACGCTAGTCTTTAAGTATTCCTTTCCTTTTCAGACAGTGAGTTGCTGAGTTTGAAACTATCAAGAATTTTAATTTGCTACTCAGCTTCCCTGCAGTTCTGATTTCAGTGGAGATAACAACTCTGTCTCCAGTAGGTTTGCAACAATGCAAGGTCACTTAAATCATCTCCTGTAGGCTGCATGCCAAAGATAAACAAACACAGTTGTCCAGTTAATGTTTGCTCATGTCTTTGCACATGGAAAACACTGCGTACAAGTGCTAAGTAGAACTATTACCTCTTGTTATATGTTGTCATTTTTTGCATGACATTTACTGATAATCTCAAAGACAGCTGAGGTTTAATATCCTGATGTGGCGGTGATGAAAAAAGTTGGTACCTTTTTTAACATCTTTTTTACTTCTTGTGCTTCTCCTCTGGAGAGGAAAACGTTTACTTTGTGACAGAGAAAACAATGCATAAAATAGGTAATGCAAGCTTAAACTACAAAAAATGGGCTTTGATATGAAGGTTTATCTTTGGACTCAAAGCAATTTGTCAACTAAACACACTGTGTGACCTGAATGATGAAGGATTTTTACTGGGCACTTTCATCCCCAAGTGTATAGTAACTACTTTATTAGTATCTTGCAACCATAGAATCATCTCTAGGTTTGCAGAGGAAATAATAACCTGTGCGTAGAGGAAGCTTAGAGGAGCCACACAGTCAATACAATTACTGTTGGTAACCGCTGCTAAAGTGTGTGTCTGTGCCTGATGGAGCTGCAGTTTTGACAGTTTGAACTATGCTGATGGTGATCATTGAAGGTGTTGTGAGTACTCTTCTTTTGGCTTGAGTATTGTGTGATTTTAATGACTAATCATAAACTGATGGTATAAATCAAGTCAATCAGTTCTCTCCTGTGCTCTGCCTCACTCCATTAACCTTGGCCAGATAGTGCCCTCTGCAGGAGTGGCTTTCCATCCCAAGCTTGGCTAGCTCTTTCCTGCCAACTTCTTTCTCGGGTTCCTAAATGTTTATGTGTGGAAAACACTTAACTTTTATGTGGTTTTCTCTGTGCCATTTCTTTGGGTTGGGCTTTTGTTTCATCTTTCAGTGGTAATAAATGTGTGCAGGATCATTCAGGAGAGCCTGGGCACAGTGCTTGTACTAATAAACTTTCTCTCTTCTTTTTCTTTTACCCCAGACTAATGAGTGGAATAAGAATGATGATCGGCTGCTGCAGGCAGTGGAGAATGGTGATCCTGAGAAAGTGGCTTCATTGCTGGGTAAAAAGGGAGCCAGTGCCACCAAACAAGATAGTGAGGGCAAAACTGCGTAAGTCCAACTTAAACTTGTGATTTAAGCACAAGGGAGGGGGAAAACCAGCCTTGGATGTGCATGCCACTTACAGGAATTAAGAACCAGAGACCATCCTGAAAATAACGTTTTCTTTTTCACCTGAAGCACAATACATTCTGGAAAGCTTCTTTCTGGTAGTCTATATTTGTGACTCTACATTTAAAATTCCATTTCAGAATCACAAACCCACTGAAGTAACTTGAAGCTGGATTGATGGGTAGATTTGGGCCATTTTAGGACAGGGCATTTTGGGATGGGAGACATGGGACTCAGGAATTTCATGGCACATTGCAGACTGTGTGCTCCAAAAGGCATTAATCTGGGGCTATTTTTTCCCATGGACATTAGTTTAAGGACATAGAAGTGAAGATAAATTTTCTAAAGGGTTAGTTTGAACTGAAACTATGGTGACTGGGTTTTAAAATCTTGCAGATGCTAATGATTCGTGCAACTGTACCTTTGCTTCTGTCATGGGATGCCTATTTCTCATTTATCCATTTAATCATCTTTCTATGCCATAAGAAAGCTAAGGATAGCAATCTCTTGGCTGTAATTTTCTTACTGGTATCTTTTATCTTCCACAATTCAGAATGTTCACAGGAGAACAAGAGGAAGAATAGAAGACAAAAATGCTATATATGAAATATATTGAAACTGCAAAAGGAACCTCATTCACTCAAAACTTTCATTTGGTGGTGCAATGATTTTCAACTTTACAGGGATACACTACAAAATTCCCCCTTTTTTCCTCTTTATTTGCAACTACAAAGAAGTTGATGACCGTATATTTATATTAATGATGCAGTTACTAATAATGCAGATACAAGTACTTCTTTTAATTGCTTGGAACAAATATGAATTAATGCTATGAAGATCTCTGCTTTTGCTTGTTCTGTATAATCATTTAATTGTCATTTACTTTTTTAGGTATTTCTGTGTAGTG
The DNA here is from genome assembly GCF_000687285.1 of Phaethon lepturus. NCBI lineage: Eukaryota > Metazoa > Chordata > Aves > Phaethontiformes > Phaethontidae > Phaethon > Phaethon lepturus. Next base: position 11,691 of record NW_010538465.1, read on the forward strand.
CTTTAAAAGAAAACTTGAGAGAGAACAAAGAAAAATAGTATTACTGTGATACAGAAATACAGTTTGTCAACTCTCATTCTGTTTCCAGTGCTTTGGGAAACTTAGAAATAACCTGAGCAGGTCTGCTTTCTCAGTTTTAAAAGAGACTGACAGGTGTAGAAACAGTGACACTTATCTGGAGAGACATAGCTACCAAAGACTATCATGACCCAGAAATGTACTCCAGCATGGCTTATTAATAATGGGCAGTGTCTTGTTTGCATTTTTCCCACTTCGGAGTCTTTTTTTAGTGTGTGTATGGATGCATCTGTGTGTATGTGTATACGTGAACGCACGCTCTAAAACCAAAATACTGTTGTCTAAGCAATGTTCTCAAATGTAAAATGAAGTATAGCCATCATTTTTGTATAGGTAGGCTTGTTTCTCCTATGTTTGCAGTACAATGCCAGGGCTTCATTCCTGCACAGTGATTCTGGGTACCTAACATAGCTGTTTTGCCCTATCTATCTCAGAAGCTCTGCTTGGAGGCATAGACCCTGCTGTAGCCCAGCACTGAAGTCTGTTAGTGTCCTGCAGAAGCATGGTACTAGTTTGTCAGCTACCTCATCTGGAACATGGGAGACTCATGCTGGGAAAGAGCAATCTGGAGAGGTCTTTTTGGGACATCTGGCCACCATCGTGCTCAGATTTCACTGGTTACGTTTTAGAAAGTGGTCTGCACTGCCATGTGGGAAGGGAGCTCTTTGGATGAGTGGTCTATTGATCCATGTGAGTATATATTGATGCATTTGTTTACATAAATAAGCTGAAGGTGACTAATCAGAAGAACATGATGGATTCAATTAGATAACCACTTGCATAATGTGATTAAAGACTTTGGAATGTGCTTGAAAGCAAAAAAGGAGAAACAATTACATGTTGCAGTACAGGTTTGTTAGGCCTGTCATTGCCTGTTCTCTTAAGGTGTGACATGTTTCTTTTAAGATCTCTTCTTTTTTCATTCTTTTTGTTAATAACACTTCAAACAAAATTCTTGATACTGCCCAGATCTTTATTTGAAGCATAGTAATATAGTACATTATTTTAAACAGAAGGTGGAGAGGACTCTAATTTTTCATGCTTAAAGGGGTACTTCTAAGTTTTTGTTTTATAATCAAATGGCTTCTTAATATAAAATGCTTCAACTGACAGGAACACAGACCAGGATTTTCTGTATTTGTCCTGTTGAGTACTGTATGCATCATTCTACTAAGCCCTGCTACAATGTGCCCCAGCTCTGGCTCAGTTTTGGACATAACCACCTAAATTTCACCTGTGTCCTCTTTTGCCTCTGTCCTATAGATCCTTTTCTTTGTGGTTTGCCCATATGCAATAAAATAGAGATGCTTAAATTAATGAGGTCTAGGTACAAGTAAATTTCTTAGAAGTAATATTTACAGATTTTCATCATGAGGTTTAACTCTCCAGCAGTACCTCTTAAAAAGATAAAATATAATAAAATAAAAATTAATATTGTCAAAGTAATGAAATGAAGTTTTTAAGGCTTGCCTGTCTTTCCACACCACCACCTTGCCTCTGACTCGGTCCTTTCTATAAACAATAAATCAATTTTAAGGCCTTGGAGCAAATCTACCTTTGGCATAAGTTGACACAGCCCCATTGTTGCTCCCACTTAAAGTGCATAGACTATTGCCAAGCACACTTGTAATAGAACCTATCTGGAAATCTGCCCGCCACTGTAGTCTTATTCTGCCAGATAGGGTTTTTTTGTTGTTTTTTTTTTTGGTCCAGCTTCCTTAAACAACAAAACAGTTCTTTCCAATTTGGAATTTGATCATTTATATCCCACTTGCTTAAACTAACAAAAAAGGCTTTTCAAAGAGGGCCTTTTCAGGAGGGAATAGGATTCATTCATGAACTGCACTTTTCGCAAGTGTTCAAATGGGCTATTATTTAATGAAACTGCTGCTATTATTGAAGGGGGGGGGGATTTTGGAAAGGATTCACAATGTATAAATGGCAGCACTTCCTTGTCCTAAAGTTATTTTGTTTATGTGCCAGTCTATCACTGCCATGTTTGCATGTTTCTGCAAGGTACTGAACTAAATGCTTATGGCTATTAAATGAAACAGTAGATGTCTGTAAATTTTTTTAAATGCAATTGAATCAGCTGTTGTTTCATAAAATGAATCTGACAACTATACAAAAAAGCTTTAGAAACTTCTGCAAATGCGCTTTCTATGGACTCGTTCACAAAACTATTGTCAATAGCAGTTAGTAGAAATTATTTACTTTCATTTGAACCAGAATGTTCATGCCTTGGAGACTGAGCTGAAAATAAATTTTGGAGCATATTCCAACCCCAAATCCTATATATTTATCATGTACATAGTATTCACTTTTCTTTTCTTTCTTTTGGATTTTATTGTATAATGAGATGGGATGAGTGGCATGGAGGACATCACTGTTCAAAAAGTAAATCAGGTTTTAAATACCTTTTGAGAGAGTGTCTTTCCTTGTATGTAATAATATTTAGCTTAAAGGAAGCTATTGGAAGAATACAGACTTACTACAGTTATTATACTGTTCTAGTTGAGAAAGAAAACCGTAGAAAATGGTTTAGATAGCTGATCTTCAAAACTGGAGAAGACAGGTGAGCCCAGTGCCTATGAAATGGAAGAACTGATTAGTATCCTCCCTTTCTTGATTCCACATTGCTATAAATACTCTAGGAGGCCTTTGAAATTCAGGCAGTCTCTACATTATTTCCTTGTGCACATGTTGGGGGTCTTCAGCCTAACACCATGCTCTAGAAGATGTTTCTTTTCACACACTGTGTCATCTCTTAAAATTGCCCAACCACTTAAGTACAAAAGCATACTAGCATATTGTCTTTTGAAAATTGTAACAGGATAGGAGCTGCAAGACGGGTCTAGTGCCTGAGGATTGTCACCTCTCCAGGAATGGGGTTCATTGACGTTCCAGTGACCTGATATGATCCCTGTCAGAAAATATTTTTTTTATTTACTTTTATCACCATATTTAATTTTTGGTGGTCCAGATGGTCACAACAATGTTTTGATTGTATAGAGCTCAACGACTGTTATGACAAGGTCACAGAATCACAGAATCACTAAGGTT
>NW_010538466.1:0-28146 GCF_000687285.1 Phaethon lepturus
CTGGAGGTGTTCAAAAAACACGTGGATGTGGTGGTTTGGGACATGGTTTAGAGGACGTAACGGCGCTGGATTAATGATTGGACTTGATGATCTTGAAGGTCCTTTCCAACCTTAGCGATTCTGTGATTCTGTGATATCTAACCATTTTGAGGATTCACATCCAGATTCAATCCTGACAAACTTCAACTAGAGTTGGCCCCAGCTCCATGTTGTCTGGAATTCAAAGTAAATTGGTTAATAATCATTCCTTAAATTGAAATAGTTTTTATAAATATTGTCTTTTGTGATTGGCTTATTTGTCACTGTTGAAACTGCTGTTGTTTGAAATTAAATGGTTATTTATTTTTCTCATTAATGTATCATGAAATAATTCAATTTGGGTTCTCAGACTTAATCTAAAGTTAATGTTAACACAATGACATTTTGATGATCATGACATTTAAAATTTCCTTTTTCCTTGTCATATAGCAGATGTTTTCATTAGTATGCATACAGAAATGTAGGCATATATTTCACATTGGAATAAAAAAGTCCTGTTTGTTTTTTTTTTAAATATGAATTGTTGTTAAACAAAGATAGAATGTCACATATGAGACAAAATTAATTTATATACGTAGATAACAATGCAAACCATTATCAGAAAGACTGAGTTATTCATCAAAAAGTCAGAAAAAAATTAACGCAATCCTTCTTTTCCCTTTTGTCAGAAATACATCACATTCACCACAGGAATGAAATAGGATGCCATTTCTTGGGGATTTCACACTAATTTCCAGAGACATGATCAATTGAAACAAGATTTTATGCAGTTCCTTAAATAGCTTCAGGTTAGTTTAAGTCCTTCTAGCAATGTTATCTAAAAACAAAATGAAACGTTAAGACTGTTAATAAGTTTTCATTCTCCTTGTTTATCTACGCCAAACAAGGGAAACAGACTTTTTAACTAGAAAAGGAAAAACAGTGAAACGAATGATGCATAACATACCAAACAAACCAAACATTACAGGGACTAATTTCTTAGTAATCTCAGCTTCCAGTAATTGTAGGTATTATTGGTAACAGTAAGTACTTTTTTTAATTAGGTGTAAGAGCTGACATTGTTATTTTAAGCAGTCCTTAAAATTGCTCCTTTATTCCATTTTATTTTTAGCATAGGCAAATAAACAACCTTAGGGGGTAATAATTTACTAACAGCTCCTGCAGCCAGAAGATATCGTGGGTGCCTTCAGGTATGAAGGCATCTGCTGCCACGCTTCTGATCATTGTTGACTTGCCACCTGTCTGGACTGCTTATCACATTTCATATGTGACTGCTCTGTCTCTGGGGAATCCTTTAGTAAATTCTCTTAAAATCTTATCCTTAAAGTCTGCAGTGTTACTCTTACTACCCACACACCTTTTTCTTCTGCTGTCCTCTTTCATATGACCTGTTTTTCCTAATTCTGTGTACTTGCTTATGTCTACTTCATCTACCATCGGTTTTCTTTTTCACAAACAGGATAAACTGAGTGTTTGGCAGTTCTGGTGTGTCTGGTGATATTTAGGTTCAAAGCATGAGCCTCTCATTGCCATGGCTGCTTGACTCAAGTCTGCTCAAGAGGTGAATTTAAGGCATGCAGACCTTGTTGGAATAATTCCTCCTGATTTTAAATGCACTAAGAGTTCCTTCACAAGCTGTGGGGAAAAAGCACCAGGAACCTACAATTTGGTTAAAATAACTCTCTTCAAGCTGTTGTGGCCCCATGAAAAAGAGTGATATTTAAAATTAAAAGGTATTGTTTTAAGAGTTATTTCTAACATTTGCAGAACCACCTCTACTTTCAAAGGTAGAGAAAAAAATCTTTTAGAGGGTGTCTTGTGTATTACAAAAAGCACAGACATGCACTGACAATTGAATAGATGTTGGTTTTGTTAAATCTTTACTATTTTACTGTGGAAATGTAACTACCAGAACATCTAACAAACCTTTACTTTCTAAAGTTATTAACGATTAATGAGATCATTTTCCTGATTCTATGCAGCAGATACCAGAAGAAAAATCACCCTGAAAATTTATGACCCCAGAAAATCTGTAGACGTTGAAGCTACAAGTAAAACTCTTCTTTTCCAATGTTTTACCCTCCTCTGTTGTCCCCATGTGATGTCTGCCCAAGGTGAAATCTTAAGAATGCAATACAGTCCCCGTGTTGATGTCTTTGGTAAAGTCACTTCTTGCTGTGAGACCATGATAGGGCCTAAAACATCCACCCTTGTTTGGGTTAGGGTGATGAAGGACAAGGTTCACAGTGAATTGCTGTGCTATAAGGTTAAGGCAAATGATGTATTTTGACCAAACATCATGGTGCCTGCATATCAATGAAAACCTGAAATAAAAGTACATGAACGACAAAAATCATGGAAACTCTTAATTTTCCTCCTTTGACCTTTTTCTGGTGTGCCAGTGGCATGGTCGGTTGGAAGTACAGTATTCACGCAGCTGAACAAAAACCATGTGTTATTATGCATGGATAGGTGTTCTGCTTTGCAGCGTAGTCCTGCCTGAATAGATGCCTGTATCCAGCATGTGTCTGGCAAGGACTGTGTTGATCAGTTTACAGTACTGTCCTTCCTCTCAGTATGTGTTCTGGACATTCAGGGAGGCAAATTTCAATCTGTACCAAGGACTAATGCAAGAGTTACCAAACAGTCTCTTTTAAGATCTATTTACAGGTGGTGAGTAAGATTTAAATGTTTTGCAGACATTTTCCTGGCCATGCACAGAGGCATGAACCTCACCCTGAGGCTGTGGTTTGGCAGTACATCAAATCTGACTTTAATGCTCCTGGCACCAGGTCAAAAAAGCTGAGTTGAAGTATTGATCTGTCATCTTACCATAACAGATCAAATGCAATAAAAAATGTTAACAGTTTGGCAGGTTTCCTGTGAGATCACGGTCATCTGTCCATACCATCCTAACTTGAGGTTTGGTCAACCCTAAGCAGATCTATCTATCCCAAGCAGGTAATAAACCCCAGTGCCATGTGAGCATGACGTTATGATTCCTCACCATGGCTTGTGGATAACTAGACAAAACCACAGTACTGTGCTAGTTTTAATGACTGTGGAAATGTTACCTAAGTAAAAGGCAAGTGAAGGTGATTTGAAGGTGCCAAGTGCACTTATAAGACTGAACACCTTCTCCAACATTTGAAAAAAAAGACGACTATATAAATCATTTATGGGTACTGAAAGACACAATGATCTGATTTATCAGCTAAGTACAGATCAGATTATTCTACCTCTTCCCTTGACTTTTTATGGAAATGTGTGGTCAAGGTGCAGAAGAGGTTTTTGTTTAGGAACACTTTCTTTGTTTTGAATTGAAAAGAGAGAATCCTGAGTTGTGCCCAGCTAGAATTTTTCACAGAATAAAATGAACCACAGAGCCCTTCCTTTTGGTTTTCTCCAAGGCAGAAATTCGGTGGCAGCTGATGCTGGAGGCAGAATGGGAAAATTCTTTTTAATTCATTCTTCAGCCATTTTCAACTGTTTCTGCTCAGAAACAGAGAAGAAAATTGGCCATAAATAAGGCTAAACCATTTGTGCAGCATTTCTAGTGATCACTGTATTACTATTTAGATAGTAAAACATCTTCAATGACGGTTAAGATCACTTATCTGGAAATGCATACGAATGGTTGAATGATAGATCAATATAGAGTACTATATCTATTTACAGGAGGTGCCCTAATGGTGCCTGTTCCAGTTCCACTGAATCATTTTCAGTGTGCAGCAGTATTCCCTATTTTATGTATGGAGGATTTCTCTAAAACTTGAAAATTAAGTGAATTTTAAGTGCCACCATTTTGAAGAAACTTCATCTGCACTTTTTTCTGAACTCTTGAAGTTTCCCACAGATGATATTCCAAAATTCAGATTAAATCCAAACTTTGCCAGGCTTCATTCGCAGCTGAGGTACACATTACAACCTATCTCTTGTCTCTAGTGTTTGTACATATTTCTTTCACATTACTATTAGCCAAAGGTTAATAAAGCATTCTGCAATGAATCAAGTGATGTTATTTCATCAACCTAAATGGAGGTACTTGTTGGAGCGATGAGGTGGTCTTTGCATTCTTAAATGTGCCAGCGGTTGTTCTGGCCCATGTAGGAGCCATTAGACAGTGTCCTCACGGTGTGAGATTTCCAGCTCCTGCCACCTTTCCAAGTCGTATTTTGTCAGAAATTCCCCTGTTGATAGCTGAGCTGTTTAAGCAGGATCCTCTGCCTCAGAGAGCATGACTGAAATACTGCTTGACATGAGGAGAGCTGAGGAGTGTCTGCAGGGCTTGGACCACCGACAGGGACCCCTCTCCTGGCAGGGCTCTGCAGGACATCGTTGCCTGCCTGGCAGAAGCGAAGAGTGGCCTGTAGTCACACTGAGCTGGGCCACCTTCCTGGTGTCTGACTGGCCTGGCTGGTCATATACAGGCATTTTATGTTCATTTTCAGGTATCATGGAGAGGTATATTAACTTTATGCCTAAAGTAATCATATTTAAATTTTGTTTCAAAGGTAGCAGCTCACTGCTGGGCTATTTAATCCCAAATCCTACATTAACAAAGTTGTGTCTGTAATCAGGTCCAAACCTGTTCTTTTAGCCTCCCTGTGTCCACACTGACGCATAAGATACCTTCAGTCAGGTTTCAACGTACACCCCTTAGTATTATGCTAAAGCAACACAAACTAGTAGAGCTTTCCCCTCCTTCTCTAGCATAGTATGTATGCCTAGTATTAGGTGAATATTAAGAGAAAATTAATGTTGACTGGAAATGTTTAGCCACTGGCTTCAAGGGCTTTAGTGACATGGAAATTTGATGCCACTTTTGACCCTATCTCATTCCAGATGTGAGCTGGGAAAGAGACCTGTTTATTTGGATCGCAACCAACTGTTTTACCTTGTTATAGTTAGGTGAAATAAATCTGATGGCATGTGTGTACAATCTTAATTAAAAAACTGGATTAGATCCATCTCTTTTTTGCTCTTTGCATGAAGGACTTGGGATGTGTGGAAGCTTCCTGAAAGGAATTACATTTTGAAGTAAATAAAAATTTTGTCTCTGATTCAGCCTTTAGCTTTTTCTGTCAATTCTCACATTTCCACTAAGATGAGTGTGTAAATTTTTGAAACTTCAGGTGTTCACCAGAAATCATCACAGCTTCATTCTTGTTTCATGAAGTTAATTTGTTTGTTTTTAAGTAAGTACAATTTCTGCCAAGGTTTGAGATTGATGTGATATCCCCCCTTCAACAACGGACAATATGAAACATTGTAAAATTTCCTAGTGTCAGGATCTTCTCTTAAAGTAGGTGAACCTAGTCCAGACCTCATTTCTTGTCTGTGAAAATAACAGATGACTAAGATACAACTTTAAATGTCTCTTGTTTATTGTTCACTGGTTGGGATTATTCAGGTAGAAAGACAATTTCCATGGTAGCCCACTTTCTCCGCTGTTCATTACACTGGCAGTCACATTCCTCTTCATTTGATGTTTTCCTTGTTTAATGTAGTCCAGAAGCATTCTTTTTTTTTTTTTTAGCAAAGGCCTTTTACTTAATCTTTTTCTGCCTTAATAAGAAAATAATAATCTATTTCTTGAAAATATATATATGTTCCAATTGCAAACTAACCTGATATCTGAAACAAAGATTATCCTCATGTAAGTTGTTTTGTAATTTTTCCCTGTCATAACAGACTAATTAAAAGAGAATTGAGGGAAGATGATTCAGCAATTTTGACTGTAAAAGCAGTCAAAGTTTTCATGCCTTTTCAACATCAAGCAGAATTTCATTAGACATCCCTGCTTGGTACTGGGACAACTTTTTCCCACTTAAGGCAATAGGGGCATCTACACTTTTTATGTGCTCTGGTAAATGGAAGGAGAGTCATCTTGTTACTGTGTATATCTGTCTCAAAATGGGATATATCTCCCTCTGTGTCTCTCCCTGGATAAAGGACTTGAGAATATTAGTTTTGACTGTGTGACCAACTCTGTAACAACTGAAGTTGAATAATGTGGAAATGGTATAAAATAGGGAATGCCTCACTCAAATTTCAGCAGCTCTGTGAAGTCAGATAGAAGTATTGTTCCTAACAGCCCCTAGCCTCTTATAGAAAGACTAGGCAAAAAACTAAGAAAATTAGTGGAGTATAATTGATTTTGAAGGCAAATTTGTTGATTCCTGTAGACAAAAATTATTTTTTAATGTTATAACTTAGAAAGAAAGAAATAAGGTCTAATACATAAGTAGAAAATACATGGGCAGAAGAAAACAGCAGCATTTGAAAAGCCAAAAATTAAATGGAAATAGCATTGATTTAATTTTTGGTTGTTTACAGACAAAATTCTCTTGCCAATGTTCACCTGTCTCCTGTGGTAAACCTGAAAAGTATGGATCACTTGCATCTGTTGGTCTTGTTATGAAGTCATGCTCATTTTCCTACTTTGATGAGAAATGACATATCATAGCCATCATCCAGACAGCTATTTGAGTTTAAAAGCTATTGTCACTTGAGATTTAGTCATGTTGAAGTTTAACCAGCACAAATGAATCCAATATAAAATATTTTGTGCATCTCTGAGCTCTAGTTTTCATCCATACATAATACAAAGACACTTTAGTGGTATTTTTCTAAGTAAGCACCTTGATAAGTTACTTTATTACTGCAGAATTTATCAGTTTGCGCTGGGATTTCACTTAAAAAACAGGAAGAGTTAATTGACACTTTCTCACAGATGCACAAGTACCCTTTTGAACACCATCAAGACTGTCAATATTAAAAAAAAATTGCAGAGACTATCACATTAAAGTGGATATTCTTTAGTCAGTTGTGCAACTCAGTGACAATACAAGGAATTCTTGGGTTATAGTCCCAGTGGTGTAAAAAGTCTTGCTCTAGAGTTAACCTGACTGTATGTATTTCACAAATGTTATATATAAACAATTCATAAAATACAGGTAGGATCCCTTTTTACTAGTAATGCAAAGGAATGAAATATGAGCAGATAGAATTTCTATTTCCTGGTAAATTGTTACCATAAAGATTCACCCTTAAACTAGTAGTACTGTTAATGTGGACCTAACAGGGCCATTTCCATTCCAACAGTAATATTTCTCATCATAATTTAAAATGTCCTACCTCATTACTCGTATATCTTTTTAAATATTTTTATTGTATGATGAGAGGAAAACAGTCTTTCCTCTCTTTTTTTGTTTATTTTATTTTTATAAATGGGAAGACAAATGGCTGTGCACTTTCAAAGAGGTGACTATTTTCTTGTCTGACCTTCTACGCAAAAGTGTCATGGTCTCTTGAATCATCTTCCTCTTCATAACGATGAAAACATTTCTGGTTTCTGCTGACAATGCCCATTCTGTCAGAGGCCTGATTATTAACATCAATTCTTGGAAAAAAGGAATAGGCACCAAGCCTTTATATACATATCAGATAAATACTTTTACCTTTGTATTTAGCATCCAGTGCTTTCCTTTAGATCACTCTTTCTTTTACAGCAACCTAATAATGGTTGTCTTTGTTGGCCTTTTTGTCAAAGAATTCAAATGGAAGGGAAAGTTCTTGATTTTCCATCTCGTTCCTATTCTTTATTTCTGTATAGCTGATGTGTGTTTGTGCCATGGATCGATTCATTTCTGAATACTGCAAAGGTTTCTGAATGCTGGGAGTGCTGCTGCCTGAATGGATTGCACTGAGTGACTGCACTTGCCAACATCTTCGTACCAATTGCTTCTCAGGTGCTTTAACTGTGTTTAGATACAGTCATCTCAGGGGATAAGTCTTCCACTTTCAGATCTATTCCTCAAATCCACAAAACAGTCCATGTAACTTCCATCCCAGTCTCAAGAATCTGGATTAAAAGCAACACTGCGCCAACTTGTCAGCAGATTCACACAGACTTCTTCAGTCCATTGTTCACTGTTTGAAACTAAAGCAATTTATTCCTAGGAGTTAAATAGCAAAAACACTTAAAAGTGACAAAGAAGAATTTGTGAAAATGTCAAACATTGAGAGTGCCCTGCTTTTTAAATTTAATATCACCAACTTAATGGACATGATTTATGCAGGTAGGTTTTTCTAATGCAATAATTAGTATCTTTTGTTCAAAGGTTTGCTGATATAAAGGTGATCACCACATACTTTTCTTCTCCTCAAAAGGTATAGCGTTTTCTTATTATCTACTCAGTTGCCTATTTTTCTTCTTTTCAGAAACCTCAATAACATGTATATTTTTGTGTAGAAATGTGGTCTCCTGTAGGAGAGAAGAAACGTTCATGTACCAGTATCTGCTTCAGGAATGTGTTTGGCTTTCAAATTTCAGCATATAACTAGGTGAAGAAAGATAGATGTTAAAAAGCATTCCAGCTCCTTGATCAACAACCCATCAAAATCAGTCAAAAGCTTCCTCAAGGCTCTGATCTGCTTTCAGATCAAGTCCCACTAAAATTAAAAATTAAAAGCAACAGCAATGATGAGGATTACTTTGGAACAAGTCATGCTTTCTTGCATTAGAAATCAAGTTCAATAAAGAGAGGAGTACTCATTTAGACAACTACTTTATTTCCCAATTGGTGTTTGATTGTCTAGATTTGCAGAAGTACCTATTCTATGTTCAGGACAGGTCATGGAGTGGTTTAATTCATTGAGTTGTCACAGATTAAAATGAATTTGATCATCTTATTCCAGAGCATATTGCACATTTATTTTCATCTGACGACTGTCCACTATTCTGTTGCAGTGGGTTGACCCTGGCTGGATGCCAGGTGCCCACCAAAGCTGCTCTATCACTCTCCTCCTTAGCTGGACAAGGGAGAGAAAAATATAGTGACAGGCTCATGGCTTGAGATAAGGACAGGGAGAGATCTCTCACCCACTACTGTCACGGGCCAAACAGAATTGACTTGGAGAAAAATTAATATAATTTATTACAAATCAAATCAGAGTAAGATAATGAGAAATAAAAACTAAATCTAAAAACATCTGCCCCCAACACGTCCCTTCTTCCTGGTCTTAACTTCACTCCCGATTTTCTCTACCTCGTCCCCCACAGCAGCGCAGGGGGATGGAGAATGGCAGTTGTGGTCAGTTTATCACATGTTGTCTCTGCTGCTCCTTCCTCCTCATGCTCTTCCCCTGCTCCAGTGTGGGGTACCTCCCATAGGACACAGTCCAACATGAACTTCTCCAATGTGAGTCCTTCCCACGGGCTGCAGTTCTTCACAAACTACTCCAGCCTGGGTCCCTTCCACACAGTGCCGTCCTTCATGAACAGACTGCTCCAGCCTGGGTCCTTTCCATGGGGTCACAAGTCCTGCCAGCAAACCTGCTCCAGCGTGGGCTCCTCTCTCTCCAGGGGTCCACAGGTCCTGCCAGGAGTTTGCTGCAGAACAGGGTCTCCACAGGGTCACAATCTCCTTTGGGCATCCACCTGCCTTGACATGGGGTCCTCTATGGGTTGCAGGTGGATATCTCTGCCACTGTGGAGCTCCATGGGCTTCAGGGGGACAGCCTGCCTCACCATGATCTTCACCATGGGCTGCAGGGGAATCTCTGCTCCTGTGCCTGGAGCATCTCCTCCACCTCCTTCACTCAACTTGGTGTCTGCAGAGCTGTTTCTCTCACACCTCTCTCTGGCTGCAGTTGCAAGATTTTTATTTTTGCCTTCTTAACTATGTATCCTTGAGGTGCTACCACCATTGCTGATGGGCTCAGCCTTTGCCAGCAGCAGGTCTGTCTTGGAGCTGGCTGGCATCGGCTCTCTTGAACATGGGGGAAGTTTCTAACAGCTTCTCACAGAAACCACCCCTGTAGCCACCAGCTATGAAAACCTTGCCACACAAACCCAGTACATATGTTAACATGACTGACGGGTATTTCATCAGGAAAGGTTAAAGACTTCACTGGGGTTATTAGACACAGATTTGAGTTCCATTGCCAAGAATGTGGAGAGTTGCACAAACACTAATATGATTCATGGTTGCTGAAATTTAATTTATACAGATCTTTCATTTACTCTTACTCAACAGCACCACTCACATTCAAGAAACTGTCATCACATGAATGTTCAGGAGTAAAAGTTTTCCAAAACTGCTGCTTAAACTTCCATCTTGTGATCAAAGAGCAAAGTTGTGAGGAAACTATCACGATAAAAGAGGAAAAAAATTCCTGAAACAGAACTGGGAGCTACCCAGAAAACAGTTGGTATGTTTCCAGATCTGTTACACAAGCACACCTGGAACAAAGCTCTTTTTATTTCCCCACTTTGCTTCCTTCCAAGAGAGTTTCTTCATCACTGTAATATGAATGCTGACATTTTAAATGTCATTCTTGACCGAAAGGTCCTCTGGCTACAGCTGTGTTATCTTCACAGAGTAGTCCTGGGGCTGAGATGATAGACAGCCATTAGTGATGGATGACTTGACAATTAATGATCATCCCTGTTGCCATTAAAGAGGACCACTGAAGATGGATTTACCACTGATCAGCTTTTACACATAGGGCTGGAGCTGAGGCAACAGGTAGTCTATAATTGACACTGGTGCGGAGGTGTTAATTGAATTTCACACCAATTCTTGGTCTGGAGAGATTCAATCATTTTTTAAATTTGGATCCCCCCCATGTAGATACATGTAAATACAGGTGATCTACCAGATCAGTCATGGCTCATCGCAAGTGAAAATGGTAAGATGGATGAACCTGCACAGACCTTGGTTTATAATATGAATGCTCATTGAACCCTAACCACAGTGACATGAGAAAATCCCATAGAAATTCATCTTCTCCAATAATGATGAATCATGTTAAAGTTAGTTGTCTTGGTTATGAAAGACTTTTACTACTGCACTAAATGAATATACTCTTTTTCGCACTAAATTTCTAAATGCAGACACATGATTTTGACGTTGATAAATTCTTATTTTAATAACCATTAAAATAATTGTTGATAGAAACTAAAAATATCACATATGACAGTGAAAGGAGAATTATCAGGGCATTATTAATTTTCTAGTGTTGAACTTTAAGCCAAGAAATTAACTATCTCTCCGAAACAGTTTCTTGTACACATGACAGATGTAATGCATCTCCCATTCTAACTGGAATTTCAAAAATTTGAGAGCATTGGTGTATTTATAGAACTAATTGACAGGAGGTGAATTGCTACCATTAACAACATGACTGACAGAAACATAGTAAACTACCTGAAAAAATAATTCACATTCTTCCTTTTCAATCTAAACCGTATTCTTTTCTCTTGAGTAGAGCTGGATTCACCATATTTATCTGGATATTAAATAAGTGACAGAAATTAAGCTGCATGTACCCTTTAGGTCTTATATCTATTCAAAGTAAATAATGAAAAGTATATATCTTTTACAGTGAAGGCTTTCTTCTGTCAGTTCTAGGCTTTTCATAGAAAAAAAAAAAATCCAGTAACTGGCATCTCAAAACATTGGGGTAAGTTGTATCTTGAATATATGACACCAACATTAGTATACGTAAAATTATGTAGTCTAATGGATGTCTGAAATATGTAAAATACTTCTTAAGCATACCTGTAGAGAAAGTACCTGATATAACCAACTTGTGGGTGATAATTACTTGATCTTTGCAAAGTAGCTTTTCCTTTCAGAAGGCAAAAGTAACGTATTTAGTAGTACTTCTATTATCTAATGAAGAGCAACTTTAACAGGATGATTATGAACACTGATGCACTTTGATTCACAGATGAATTCAAAATATTCTGCAGTCAGTCACTATCTGAAAATTAACATTTGACATCCAAAACCAAACAAATAACATGCCTGCAGTGAGTCTCTAGACTCTCCTCGGGACATGGTGGTTATCACAAAACTAATGGAAATGCTGCCTGTTAATACAATTTGGAACTGCAGTCCTTTCTGACTGCTATTGGCTATTAATGACCTCACTGTCCTTTTTGCAGGAGTTGCAATACTGATGCTTGTGTTTGAGTCTGACATTGTCAACTCCATTTCACTCACCTCATTTTCCAGTGTGGACTAACTCTCTGTGATGTTCTTTAGGTTTTTTAATTTTTTCCTTTAACCATGTTGAAAATAATCTAAGTAGTAAAAGAGATGCCTGTCTTTATTCCAGAAGAAGACACTTTTTGGTAATGGATGGGGCTGTCTCCTCAGTACTTGTTTAATTCATATTACAGCCCTGCAGGTTCCTCCTCGGAACTGTAAATACACCAGTCTAGCACAGTCAAATTTGGTTTTGTGTTGCCTTTAATCTACTTTGCCCTAGTTCCTTCCAGAATGGACAAGATAAGTAAATTGAGGAAGATGCAGCAGACTGAGTGGAGTGCAAGAGCCTCCAATTTAGGGTAAGAACTGGAGTATCCCTGGGTGGTCTTTCAGTTCCTTAAGGTACATTTCAGTCATGCCTCAAAACAGCTGCAAGGCTAGACACATTGGTGCAAAACTGGCAATCTTTAAGCATGGCTATAAAATGTTTACAGACTTTCCAGATACCATTATCATCCAAATGTCCATAATACAGGCAATGTTAGCTCTGCCTTCCACATACTCAGTACAACTGTAGCCCAGGAGAGACAGCAGGTTTTGATACTGTATTCTTGGCGATCACTCTGGTATTTTCCATAGAACCTGCTCTACAGAAATTCTCTCTGTTGGTCACAGACAGCTTAAAGCAGTTTTGCCACCTTATTATCCTTTTAACTTTTGTCAGAATAGATATTGACATTTTATCCTAGACTTAACTATAGCTCAGTCTTGACCTTTCGAACCAAGTGGCACATCTCTAATAGCAAAATATTCCAGAACCCTGAAACCAAATGATGGAACATAGCTCAAGTCTAGCTGGTTAGACTTCCTTCATCCAACAAACAGGCTGGCTTCATCCATACTCTTTACTGACCTCCATATTGTCCTCTGATCATGCCCCTAAACTGTTTTGGAGTATGCTATTTGTCTCAGGCTAAATCTGTTCTAGTGAACATGCAAATAATTAAATGATACAGATGATCATGGGGCAGTGCTTGAGCCTGGCCCCACTTAGTTTCTTTGGGAAGATATAGTCAGGAATTACACAAGCAGCAAATTCAGTTTACTAGTAAAAAAAGAAATCAAAACAACTGAATCTTCCTCGCACACACCCGTGATACCTTACTCATGAAAAAAAGATTAGCAGATAGTCATGTTTCCTTTTTAGAATTTAGGAGGAACTGCAGTGTTACTATTACTGATATACAAAACAAAACCACAAAGGAACAAAGAATCACTCATGCTTACGGTACACAGATACCTAACAGTGCAGCAATTACATATGAAATTATTCCGGTTAACACACTAATGTGAGAGAGGAAAGACCCTCAATTATTTACTCATTTCATAACCTACATAGCTATTAACATGGTTAAAAATAGTTGATTTAAAAGACAGCTCTTACTGAGGAAGATTACTTTCTCAAATTAGTTGCCATGTCTGGTTGTAATATAATAAGCTTGTTCAATTTTAGAAAGAGAACGCTGTAAGTATATTGGCAAACATCTTTATTTTCAGTTATTTTACTTGAAAATGAATAGGAAATCAATCTTTTAAATTTGAGAAACCCCAATTTGCCAGCAGGGTGCTCCCTCCAGAAAGAATGACATATAGGTCTCTGATCAATAAGGTCCATATTAGTGAGGCTTCTAGTGTAACATTATTTTGGTGGTGCCAAATACATCGACCACTCATGACACTCCATTAGAACAGGATAAACTTTCACTATGAGTACTAATCTTTGCAAATATACGCTGTTTGGAATTGCTTATCAGTTGGTAATTGAAGGATAGGCATGTCAAGGTGCTTGTTTTGACTAACACATCGTTAGTCATGATTTGTTATTCCTGGAGAACATTTAGTAATAAAGTCAACTGCCCAACCTGTGCTTTGTCCTGCAGCATGGTGAACATTCTGGTTCTGATCCAATAGCTATAAACACATAGGTACTCACACTGAGGTTATTTATTATAATTTAAACTTATATTACTAGGAGAAGGATAATGAATTTTCAAGACATCCATTCAGACAACCTTAGTGTAATGAGAGCTTACATGAGACTTTTCAGGACTCCCTTCACTAAAATAGTTTTCACGGAATACACATTAAAATATGTTAAGTTTTACAGTGCAGAGAATTAGTGTTTATGACTGTATAATTTCTACTTTCGGTCACAGTAAAATTGTCTTGTCATTTACTTTCAGCTCACAAGAAGAACAAAAGTACTTATATGCCATTCTCCTGCCTATCTGAATATCATGACCCCCAAGACATTCATGAATTCAACTCAATTTTCCCTATTAGTTAAATGTACTTGCAATATGACGTTATGGACCCTGAATTAAAACCCATGATGAAAGCTTACTTGAAGTCTCTAGTTAAGTGCTTCTGCATGTGTGTATATATGATACAAGTATCTCCATAAACGAGGTAGGTTTTCTTCTATCTTTCTCGATATTGTAAAGTAAAGGACATGGTTAGAGATAAGAATTTCCAAACAAAGAAGCAAATCCCACACAATCTTTCCAAGAGTTTATGATATAGTCTGTGCCTTCCCTTCCTATGTTGTTACAAAATCAAGGATACAGCATAAGTTTTGGGAAATCAACTGGAGACATTGGTATTATTCCTTATTAAGATATTGTCTAGTTAGATAAACTTAGCCACTTCACTTTGTCATCCTGTAATTTTGTTTCATCTCCTGTCTCATCTGTGTAGATTGTCCTGTCAATCAAATGGAATTCCCCAGCTACCAGTCTTTTTCTAGGAAGGGTAATGCAAGGCATATTGCACTCTATTCTAGCTTATTAATAATGTTTATAGCTCCTGAACTAGCTCAGTGTCCGTATTTTCCATTGCTCTTCAAAATGCATACATAATTAGATTTGTGTCCTGCAGTTCTGAGCATAGGTTGGCACAGAAGCCAAGCTTCTTCAGTGAAGCACTCTTGCAAAATGAATAATCTGTGGGAAACAAAGATCCTCCAAATGCAACACATTCTATTATTTCAGTATTATGTGGTATTATCTAGCAGACGCAGTCTGATCTTCACTCATCCTGGAAACTGATTTTATCTCATTTCCCCCCTACGTTATTTATTTAAAAGAGACTTTTATGGTGCTCATTGTTAAAGTACTAAACACCTCTAACTTCTTTCTATTAGGCATATATGATTTGCTCTAGATCTTGTTTTCAGTTCACCTAGAGGATGTCTCACCTGTGTCTTAGTGAATTACAGTTTATGCAACTTCTTTGAATTACAGACCTCTTTCAATGCTGAGTGAGTAGAATATTCTCTGTGGCACACAATGAAGTACTGAAAGAGGAAGACATCTTAAGAATAATTTGTTGAGGTTAAATATACTTGATCAAGTTTCTCATACTTCCAGAAGCACATTATTGCTTCTCATATAACTTTAGTCAAAACAAATATTTATTCTTAACTTCATAGAAATTAAATTTATAGGGCAAAAAAGTCTTTAGATAAGTATTTCAATAAAATACTAAGACTGGTTCACAGGTTTTTTGATTTATCCTAATAATTAAACTGTATAATTAAGTATGATTCACATAGAAAATTTTGCCTTATCAATATGGAAGAAGTTTATCACATGCATAAGCACAAGTATATTTAGTCGTGGACTTGTGGGTTTGTGGGCTTGAATTGGTTTCAACACTTACAAATGATGTCTGAATTTGCATGCCAAAGAAGCAAAAGTGTAAAACTAAAAGCAAAGGAAATACTTTCAGTATTGCACAACATCTTTCTTATAGTAGATTAACATTAGTATGCATCTGTGAAATAGATATTTGCTTTAATAATGTACTGTTACAGATGCAGAAATCAGATATTCATATTCAGAGCAGTATTATGTGTGTGTTTAACTTTCTTCTAAAAGAGTGAGGTTTTAATATGACCTTAATTTTAAATATATGCCAAAGCTATCTAGTGAATGAAGATGAACTTGAGTAAAAGTTGAAGATTAGGCATATTTTAGCTGCTTTACAGAATTGAAGCTCCTGATTTTCCATCAAAAAATGATCTAAGTCCTGACTGCCACAAGAAAATGAACCACATTCATTGTTACACTGAAGAATATCCATACTTAGTAATTTCATAATTCATTTGGACAGTTAGGTGGTTAAGCCAGTATAAATGTGGCTTTAATTAATGTAATTACATAAACTACAGTAAAAAGGTACATTAAT
Organism: Phaethon lepturus; assembly: GCF_000687285.1. Taxonomy (NCBI): domain Eukaryota; kingdom Metazoa; phylum Chordata; class Aves; order Phaethontiformes; family Phaethontidae; genus Phaethon; species Phaethon lepturus. Next base: position 16,293 of record NW_010538466.1, read on the forward strand.
ACTCCATGGATTAGCAAGCTAATTAAAATTTTTAACCTCACCAGTCAAGTTCCCTGACAACTGCAGGAAAAGACATGCCTTGCAATGAAAGTACAGTAGTGTCCTAGACACAGCTGAGTGTCCTATTACTGGGCTGCATAGTGAGGCCTCAGCTTGCTTAGTTTTTTTCACAACATCGTGAATTTTGCTGATCTAATGTGCAGAAATGAATGTTTCAGTAAAAACAATGAAGGATGTCCCAGTCTACCCATTCTCCTTTGAACCTACTCTCCCTTTTTATCCTGTCCCTGGGTGACTAGTGCACACTTCCCATATGGATGAGTTCTAGATTTAAATTTCTACGTTTAGTGAAGTGGGTGGAATTCAAGTTTAGTATTTCCTAAGTGACTGATCTACCCAGATATGATATTAAATGTACATAATACTACCCACCTCCTCATTTGAAAGAAAGAGACTGAGATTGTCCTTTTCTGTGCAGAAATGACGTGGGTGAGGTGTGTCTTAGAACACCTGCTAAATCAGGCGCTTCTGCCATTTTAGTTGATGCTTTGTTGCAACTCTGCATATAGTTGGTCAGCAAAAGAATTTGGGTGGGAAATGGGTTATCAGACCTCTCAAAATGAAGTGTCTAGCTTTAGACTTCTATATCTGTGTATCTAGAGAATATGATGATACAAAATGTTGGTCCCAGCAGAGCATAAAGCTCTCAAGGGTTTGGTAGCCATAATGAAGGAGTTTCAGGATTACAGTGGTTTTTTTTCATTGCCTAAAATGTTTTTAGTGCTTACTGATGATTCTTTGAGTCTACTTTTTCTCTGTGTTACAATGAGTTGGAGGTGAAGTTTCCCAGCTTCGAAGAGCTGCTGTGAGATTGAGTGCATTAGCAAGACCTTTGAGATCTATGGAAGAAGGATCTGTATGAAGTAATATTACTATGGAATATATTTGCTTCTGCCTATTAAGTAAAACCAATGAAAAAATAGGCTTATCCTTCAAAGATATCCAAAAGTTTTAAGACAAGTAGCTTTTTATGATGGCCAAAAAAATTATAACTTTTTGATTTGCAAAGAAAGAGTGAAATAATTCATCAAAAAGAAGACTTTTTAAAAAGAATTGTCCTTTAACTCTTACAAATATTTTCAGTTGTTTTTTTTTTTTTAAAATCAGACTAAAGTAATTTTGGATTAATACAACCATAGATAGTAACTAGAATGTAGGTAAACCATCTTCTTACCATATGCAATGAGCTGAATTGTGCTAGGAAATATTTTGTAACTTGTTTAAATCATGGGGGTCATTGGTATACATTTTAAGCATTTGTGATTAAGAAGCAGCTTAAGACTTTATTAATGCTGAAACAAAATTGTTTAAATCAACCTTCTTAATTTTCCTGGACATGATTTCCCAGTTACTGCACTCATAAGCAATACAACAGAGACATGTTGGATATACTTAATACAGACAAAGCCTGAAATATTAATAAGAAAAGTGCAGTGGTTAGAAGAAGTGAAACCATGCATTCTAAACAGGTAATTTATGAAAGTGTGGGCAAGGTATGCCCCTTGTATTATTATGCTATATACATGGTAGCTACCATGTATGTCCTGTGTACTCAAAGGCTACTATTACAATTCACAGATAAGTCTTTCTGTTGATGACTTAATCCTCCCAAGACATGACAATTCATGTTTGAATGATGTAGGCACATTTAGAAACATATTTATTTGTTATTATTAATAAGTCATTAGAAATATCTCTCCTCTTGATATCCTAACTCTATACTGAATATTACATATATTTTTTCTAGTGATTGAATTTTTTGCATACTCTAAGTTTTATTCATTTTTTGCAATTAATTTTATGAAATTATATAAATGTCCCTTTCTTTTTAGTCTGCTTAGAGCAGATATTGTACTGAATTTCAGGTTGGTAATACAGCTAAAAAATACTCCCTTGCTACCAGAATTCATTAATACCATGTCTTCTCCCTCTATCTCCTTCCCACCCAAATGCATAACTCCTTAGGCTTCAGATTGAAGGAGCAGCTACCATTTCCATTTGTTCTCTCAGGGAAGTTATATTAAGGTAATTGTCTTGATGGGTTCTTCCTATTTTGATTGTCTATGTATGTTTTCACTTACAACCTATTTTCTTAACCTTGGTTTCCTAACCTCTTTGCATTGCTCATACATGTAGGTGTGTCAGTGCCACTACCTAACAATTTTTGAAGCAGATTATTAATGCAAGCTTAATTTGATACAAAGGGAAAGAGTCTCAGAGATATTGAGTTCCTAACGGTTCTGCAGAACTGATGAAGTAGGTTGAGGAAAAAAATCTACCTGATTAGCTTTCTTACAGAGGGAAAGACAGGAGGAGAGTCAGCCTCTACCTATTCTACCCGGCAATACATGCCCAGCCTTCAAAACATGTGTTTTGACTAGTTAAACAGCACAGTCCTAGCCCGCAGCCAGCTATGGTATCCATTACCTTTATCCAGTCAATAGGATTGATGATAATTAATTGAAGTGGGAATACTGTAGAAGACATGGATGGAACTGGAGGCCAGATTTGTCTCTAGCCATAGGGAAAACTATTAAAGATAGCAAAATCATCTAGCTTCTTAGTTTCCTTATGTTGACATTGTAGAAATGAAGGATAAATTCTTTTGATAAAGGGATAAAGGAGTAACAATTTAAGGAGTGACAGCTACTACTGGTGAGGAGACAGTCCTTCCTTTGCACCAAGAGTAACAAATGTGAGTATCTAGGACTGTTCCCCTCCTTTTGTGTTGTAGCTCCAAAACTTTTGTTTTCTTCTTTCCTTCCCATTGTTGGAGTGTGCCAAGGGCCCATCCAAACAGCAGTAAAATCCAGTGTGGACTACTCTGCCAGAGAGCTTTGGGCTAACACAGTTGGGTGGTATGGCATTGTGAAGGACAGAGGAAGAAGGAAAGGATTTAAATGGACTGAAAGTGTTAGGAGGCATGAGTAGAACCTCAAGAATTATATATTGAGGGAGCTGGGGGAGTGGTTATCTTTGCACCTCAATAGAATTCTTCAGGAATAAATCAGAGCCACAACTTATAACTGTTAAAGGAGAGTAGCAGGAGAAGACATTCATATTGCTCTTGTTTTAATAGCCACCATGAAATCTTGATAGCCTCCATTCCCAGATGGCAAGGAACTATTCTTTTTAATATTCTGTGCAGGATAAAACCTTTAAAATTTTAGCCCACTAAAGCTATATTAAGGTTTATTATAGGAAAGTAATTTAACTAATTTTGAAAATGTCCCAGAGGTTTAATATCCATTTCATTACTCACTAACCTTTTAAACTAGGCTTTAACATATTTGTCTTGATTTCAGCAACCACGTGAGGTTGAGACTTTGTCATTATGATTTTTCTTGGTTTTACCATCACTTCCCATTCCTTTTGATATTGTATCCCAGATCTGTAGCTTTGTAATAAGTGTATTTCGTCCATATATTGCTATTCTTGACACCTCTACCTGAGCAATCTGAAGGCTTGACTTGTTGGCCAAATGAAAATGAATCAAACAATGCCAATAATTCCATGTGTAGGGATGCTGTACATCCTAGAAGGTTACTTGTCAGTCTCAAAAGCAGAAACCTCAGTATAATGCAAAATACTACAAATCAGATGATAGTTCTTTCTGGTTGCTTTAACTGAACAACCCATTTATAATAGAGTCATTGAATGATTTATATTGTAAAGGACTGCAGGAGATTATCTAGACCAACCTCCTGCTCAAAACAGGTTCATCATCAAAGTTTGACAAATTTTCTCGGGATCCAGTTCAGTCAAGTTTTGAATTTCTCCAGAGACAACCTTTCTGGGAAACCTGTTCCTGGGCTTAACTACCTTATCTGTGATTTTTATTTCCGTATGTGTCCATTTGGAAATTCCTATGCAGTAATTTATAATCCTGTTCTTTTGTTGTGCATATTAAAGAAGAGTCTGTCTTCCTTATAACAACCTATTAGGCTATTAAAGACAGAAACTAAAATCCCCTTTCTGGAGAAATATCTCCTCAAGCTTTCTCCAGACTAACAAATCCAACTCTTTCAGTCCTTTCCATGTAGATCATGTACTGCCATCTCTTCACCATATTTGTGGACTTCCAGCAAACTCATTTGAGCTTGTACAAGGGGCCCACAATAGTACATGGTACTTCGCATGCAGCCTCATGAGTGCTGAAGACTGGGGAATAATCACTTACCTTGGTCAGCTGGTTGTGCTTTTGCTAATGTGACCCAATATGTGTTTTGCGTAAGTTGCTTCAAAGGGGTATTCCTGACTTATGTTCATTGTGTTTTCCACCAAGAAAACTTTATTGATGACAATATTTAGAGGGTGAAAAGAAATTGTGGAGTAGTTACATTACAATGGAACAGGTTAATCTTTCAATTATTAATTGCTGTCACCATGATCAGGGTTACATGGCAGAGTAAGTTCGTTTTACCACATTTTTGTTAGAAATGCAATGTCAAAACTAAAGGACTAAAATGTGAATCATACTTCTAGAACTGGAATATGGGCTGATCATACAAAAGACTCAAAGTTAATGCTAGCTAAACAAGCTCTTAGTGAGTTCCTTCAGAGAAGATTATTAACATGAGGTTCAGATGCATATTCTAAGTAGTATCAAGCTTTTAAAAGGTGGTATCTTCCCAGCAAATAGCAACAAAGTTACTAACTTGCTTATGTGACAGAAAAATGGTAAAAGTTAGAAGTGGATGAAAAAGAACTGTAATAATGCTGAATTTTGCTTTCAGTGAGAGTCAATACTTTATCCAAAATGAGATGAAGAAGTAGCAAGTTCATGACTTGTAAGTATTATAGAGAGAAGACATTGTTGAAAGCAGAAAAAAAAACCCCGACATTGTTCTACGTCTGAAAAGTGAAGCTGAAGCTGAACAAACTCAAACTAAAAATACAGTGCACTATTTTGGCACTAAGTATGAAAGTCAACTGGGAATATGGCAGGGTGTTCAGTAACAGAAATAAAAAAATCAAAAGCTGTTCTCCTTCAAAGGACAAATTGTCATTGTGAATGAAGTTATGAACTTGACAGAAGTAACCTGGTGAAATTCTGCAAATGTTAGACAAGAGGTCTGAATAGAAGAAATTCAACTCCCTGTGCAGATTTGAGAGCTTTGTGTTTCCTGCTTGTAGTCGCCTCAGAATGTTTTCCTTTTTTAACATCACCTTCCGCATTGCCTCATCTAAAAGAAATTGCCTCATCTAAAAGCTATTGAGCATTGGTAGCATTGGGTTAAATGCATATATTTTGTGATTTGAGAAAATGCTGCAAATCTGCTGTTTGAATTTGTCCTCTTGGCATTTTCCATTAACAAATATCAATAAATCGAAAGGCACAACTAACTGAAAGTGTGTTACCAGGAACTTTCATTATGAATCTTTTAATCAAATTTGTTTCAAAAGGAAAAAAGTTACCTCCACCTAAAAGCAAGGTTTGCTTACTTCCTTTTTCTTACAGAACATTATTAAATGTCCCAGAGTTGTAGCCTGTAGATAGCATTACAACTACTACTATAAATATTACTGGCCTTTCACACTAGAACCTAAGAAGTTTCATCCCCCGTGACTTTTGTCGGATTTCCTCTCTTGCTGTGCTCTAGAAACTTTCAAACACAAATAATGGCTGCTACCGAGGTGAGCCTAGCAACAGTTGTATGCAAATTTATTTGCTACGAAATTGGATTCAGAAGCAGTTTATTTTTCAACGTGAATGCAGAATCACAACATAATTATTAACAGTGATGAGGAACCTTCTTGGAGTCTTATGTCAAGTTTATTTAAGAATCATTTTAGTTTATTCTTGCTTCTGCCAGTCTACACTTCTTGTCATTGCCAACAGTTTGAATCAGTGCAATTGATTTGCCATCATTGGCCTTTACAAAGGTAACTGTGTAGAAACTAAAGAAACTTAAATTCTGCACAGTTTAAATTAAAGTATATGTATGTGTCTTTTTTTTTTTTGAGAAATACATCTCATAAAATGAATGGTTTCTCTCAGGGATCCAACTCAAACAGTTAGAAGTACTTTTCATGATGTTCTGTAGAATAAAATCTTAATGTTAGAAGTGTTCTGTTTACAAATTATGGCTAATTATCTGCTAAATACTACCCAATTTTACAGACTATACAAGATTGATGGAAAGTATTACTTTTCACCTCCAAATCTCTTTAATGTTTATGATACAGCTTCCCATTTCTTCTTGCTTTAAAGTCAGTGATCAATTGACCTTCATCTTTTTCTTCATAATTAGAAAAGACTTTGCTTAAAAATATTCATCCTGTTACATTTGAATGGTAACACAGGGGTATGGTGTATATAAACTATACAACTGAAGTTGACATACCAATTCAAATTAATTTAGATGGTTGTTCATGCTGAAGATGATAAAAATTACTGTCTTCTCTGTATCCCCAGGAATTTGATTTCTGGCAACATTTCATTTGTGAAGTAAATTATTACAGAAGTCTCTGTGTAAGAGATACAAAAATACTGCACAATGGTACAAACTCATTAATAACACCATCAGTAAAGGTAGACTGAGTTTCTCAATCTTTATTTTACTTTTTAGAAGCATAAAGGAATTTTGCTTCTCAGATTTCTTTTTTTGAATTGCTAGTAAATGTCCTGTATTAATACTTTAAAGTAAATAAAATTCAGGAATTTTTCAGTGATAAAAAGCCCATTAAGATTTACTTTATCCAAATGACCATTTTGCAAATTTTAATTTAATCCCCTGTCCTTAGTTCACATCCAGTTCATCTATTTGATCTTTTAAATCAAGTATCAGAGTGTATGATAAACTGAAGCCAATCCTTGACCTCCAATATGCATCTCCTTAAATGAAAGTCTAAGCCTATATATTACCTTTAAAGTTTTATGAAGCCACCTAGCTTATTTCAGGATTGAAATTATAGAGCTTAATAGATTCAAAGCTAATTATAAAGTCATTCTGAGGCAGAACAGAGACAACCAAACCAGATGGAATCCATTACCAATCATACTCCTGAGACTGTCTGGCATTATTAAAATGAATAATATTTCCATGTAGTGGTGTCTGTTTTAATCAGTTTCTGTCTGGGTACCAACACTACAGCTACTTCTATAAGCTTTATGTAGAGGTCACCTCCATTCATTGCAGCCATAGGTCCTGTCATACTTGACTCTTTCATCTTTTTCATAAAGAGGGACAAAACCCCAGAAAAGTAGTACTGGAGATATTAAAATGAAAAGAAATATAAAAAACATGTTAAGAGCTGATGGGCAAGACAGTGTTATTTTGGATGAACTGAGAAAGAAATTGTTTTCCATTTGTCAGCCCCAAGGAAATCTTTGGAATAAAAGACTTCTCCCCCACCCCGTTTCATTTTAAGGAAGAGAAAGAGTAGGGAAACAGGGCAGTAAATAGCACTTCTAGATTTTGAGCTTCTGGTGAGCTTTCCAAATTCATTTGGGCAGACTGAAAGATGTGTCTCCATTCCTTATTCAGACATATGTGCCCTTAAGCCATCTGCACTCCAAACTAGACTAAACTACAAACTAAACTACAGACTCAAATGTTGTGGGTCCAACCTAATATATCTTTCCTCCCATCATGGCTGGTTAGTTGAATACTATGCTAACCACTGCTATATCACTTCCAGTGCAGAGCTGGCTTAGGTCCACAGGTCATAGAGCTCATGGAGGGGGGGCTGTTTATCTGCAAAAATCTGCATTGACATAATAAAGCAGGAACGGATCTAGATCTCTATGCAAAAGGAAAATTACATCGGTATGAAATAACTTCCATTATTGTGAAAAATTATCAACATCCGATATGAAACTAGGCATAAAATTACAAGTCTAATCATTGTGGTAGGAAACATAGCCAACATGTTTACAGGGCTATTGATTATTCACATTATTGTTTTACATTTCACAGCTGAAGGACAGGATCATGGGGTTGGAGAGGTGCAAAATGAGATTTATAGTTTATAAATTAAGATAATAATGTCTTATGGTTCCTGTCTCAACATTGTGTTACTCCCCATTGTACATCACTCACTCTGTCTTACGTACACGTGCAAACACAACATAGGTTTTAGTAAGCTGGGTTATGAACCTGAATAGTTTCACACAATTGTTCTCATTCATTAATAATTATGAATGAAAATAGAAATTGGTGGCTTTAACTCTTCTGCATTACAGTCAGTAAAGCTGCAATACATATGTAGGGATTTAAAATTAAAAAATAGCAAGAAATTCAATATTCAGATGACCCTGTTTAAGTTTAGGGGTACACAGCAAGTTGTTACCTTTAAATACTTCCTAACTCAAGGCACACATTTGCTCAAATCCAAAGCAGCTATTAATATATGTAAAAAAAATCAATATTATCTTCTGCTTACCGTGCTTAGTTTGGATAATGTGTGCTTTGAGCAAGTCTCTTGGCTCCTGCTGTCTTCTTGGAGAAAATCAGAAAAAATTTGAGTTGCTCATTTTGATATATAATCCATTTCATCCAAAATTCATACTATGTATGCCAGTTATACTTTCCAAATTGGACCATTAGTTAAAGAAATTGAGAAGAAATTTATCAAATACCATAAAATAACACAGTAAATTCATAGTGACTATCTGTTAAAAAATCACTGGTGAAAGTGCATAAATGGCACGAGTTGATCCCATTTAAGCAGAGAGTTGAAGGCTAGGTCCTTTTCTTGAAGAGTAGGAACAGTGGACTCAAGACTCCTGAGTCTCATATAGGATTCAAAGGTGAAATTTTTATTTCTGGGCTAGCCTTATCACCATGTGGATCTTGTATATAAAAATCTGCCTCCTGTTCTGGTGTGCAGTGCCTGCCTTCAAGGAAGGATTCAGAGTTCTGAACAAGCGGGTGAAGGTGCTCACTGTGATGTGCTATGCTGACCATTTAGACCCTGTCTGATAATTTCTGCACGCTAGCCTGCAGAAACGCTCTCTCTAGCTGTTGAGTTGCAGTGCAATGGTTTCCAGCTTTTGTGTGGTAAGAAAACGTGCTTCATTTAGGAGTCCTGATCCAAGGTGAACCTTTAAACCTGGCTGATTCCCACTCCTGTGGGATCACTTCAGCACAAAAAAACCCCACACCTAAAATTGAGGAAAACCAGTCCCCACCCTGAAATTTCTCTTTAAGGAGGAAATTGTTCAACAGGGTAGTTTTTCCTAAACTACATGTAGGAAAGTATGTTATAGCTGCCCCTAGAAAGACTGCAACACCCAGATTGAGTTGTAAAGGTTCATGTTATAGCTTCTCCACTATCTTGGCCCTTCATTCACCCAGGCTAGGGACTGGCCAGAGTGTAATACTACCCAGAAATCCCATACTCCTGGGTTTGCATTTACTTTAAAGTAAGTACTGCAGATGAGAGGAATCACCATCCCAAGGTGCTTCTCTCCCCAGTGACCATAACAGGGATTTAGATGACGAGCTCATACTAAAAGCTTAACTCTTACATAGTAAAGTGAACTTTACAGGCAAGATGAATCCCAACTTGGCTGCACTGAGGCGTATCTAGAAGTTTCTCATGGATCTTAACAGCCACTGGATGCACTAACACAGAGAGTGAGGAAAAATTTTAACAATGACTGTGAATCCACTTATGTTCTGTTATTCTAAAGTTATTCTTGAAAATAAGAGTGTTTCTGTGTTTTCACAAGACAAGAATAATTATTTAGCTGAAATGGCATGAAAAATCAGCTGGTTTCTCTAGTTGCATATTATTTGATTTCTAATTTGTGAACTTTAAAATGAATACATGAGATAAATCAGACCAGCTGAACAGAGTTCAGTATGAAACGTATGACAAGCGGATCCCTTGCTCATCTTATCAAGCAAATGGAAGACGAGTAGCACTAAAAAATACTAATAGGGGAATCAAACTGATTAATGTGGAAAAAATTCCTGCACTTGCAACACTAATGTGTTTATTGGCAGAGATGCAAATATACATGTAGCCTACTTTCATTCTCCCAGAGCACAACTGAATTAATGCTGTCATGTTGCTCAGGGTAACAGACTCCCACCTAAGAGTCCTCCCACACCACAAGATCAATGGGAAGCTACAGCAGAAAGAAATTAGAATGTGCACCAAATTGTTGAGGCTGATAAAGAAAACACATTTGCGCTTCATGTATTTTTAAAGAGGTTCTTTTTCATTATGACTTGTAAATAGCTTCTCTGTTAACTGTACAGATAAAATTAAAATAAGCTTTTTCCCCCTGCTTTTGGAAGTCTGCATGGCTCCCACCCTGAGGATGATAATATTTAAGGATCGTAGTTGAAGCTAGTCCACTTCCCTGCTTGTTGTGGTTTAACCCCAGCAGGCAACTAAGCATCATGCAGCCGCTCGTTCGCTCCTCTGCCCACCCCTGGTGGGATGGGGAGGACAATCAAAAAAAAAAGGCAAAACTTGTGGGTTGAGGTAAAGACAGTTTAATAGGACAGAAAGGAAAGAGAAGATTATTGTTATTAATAATAATAATAGAAAAAATAAGTGCTGCACAATACAACTGCTCATCACCAATGCCCAGACAGTCCCGAGCCACGGTCACCACCCCAGCTTATGTACTGAGCATGACATTATATGGTGGGGAATAGCCCTTTGGCCAGTCTGGGCCAGCTGTCCTGCCTGGGCCCCTTCCCAGCTTCTTGTGCACCTCCCCGCTGGCAGGGCACGGCGAGCTGAGAAGTCCTTGACTTAGTATAAGCACTACTTAACAACAACGACAACATCAGTGTGTTATCAGCATTATTCTCACACTAAATCCAAAACACAGCACTATACCAGCTACTAGGAAGAAAATTAACTCTTATACCAGATGAAACCAGGACACCTGCTTTGAGTCGAGATCAAGCATAACTGAACAGCCCCGACAGTTGTTTGTCTCATATGTTAACCATAAAAACACTCAGCACAGGGATTAAACAGCTTCCCAAACTAACCTGGTCCCTTTTTTGACAATGCTTACAATTAGCAATTTTTTCTAACGTCTCATCTTATTAACTGTTGAAGCAAATTTAAATGGAACTGATTTTTTTCCTAGTCCTGTGCTCTACAATTGTGCAATGTTACTCATTACTGTCTTCTTTGCTATAACATTTTGTATATTTGAAATTTTTTATGTTCCTTGCTCTGATTTCCTGCCTGACATAGTTATCCTATCTTTCCCTCTCCAGCCTTATCAGTCCCGGTACTCTCAAGCTATACAGGTTTTTTCCAGATTTTCTTTTCTACTGATCTTTTCTAAGCTCCCCCTAATTAATTTAAAAATGTTTGAAACTGACCTTTATATACCAGAAAGACCTTGGAATAGAATATTTACTGTCTTAACAGTAGTGCATCTGACAATGACATCTGTCTTTAATGGAAAAACAACTAAGTTGAAAACATATTTCCAGATTTTGTATTTCACCACTTTAAATTTCACTTCTGTAGCGTTATGCTCAGCTAATTAATTCTCAATTTGTAGTTGTGCATTTGATTTTCATTCCTAAATGAGATATTCCCATTGATACTAAGAGAATTCATTTTACTGGTATCACCGTTTCTCCAGTTTACCCACAGCATTTTGAATTCAAATCTGATCCTTCAGAGCATTTTAAACCTTTCCCAGGTCAATATCATACTGAGATTTTATAAGCATATACCCTTTTTTATCATCCAAACATCCCACCAGGTATGTCCCGATTTGACCACAAACCACAACTACATTGAGAATGCAGGTTTTCAACCATTTGTGCACTGAATTAACAACACTTTCATCTTTTCTCTC